>NC_141033.1:7300000-7535000 GCF_052040795.2 Danio rerio
ACTGTTGCCTTTCTATCAGCTTGAACCAGTCTGGCCATTCTCCTCTGAGTTCTGGCATCAACAAGGCATTTGTGCCCACAGAACTGCCATTTACTGGAAATTTTCTCTTTTTCGAACCATTCTCTGTAAACCCTAGAGATGGTTGTGTGTGAAAATCCCAGTAGATCAGCAGTTTATGAAATACTCAAACCAACTCATCTGGTACCAACAACCATGCCACGTTTAAAGTCACTTAAATCCCCCCTTTTCCCCATTTTGATGCTTGGTTTGAACTGCAGCAGATCGCCATGTCTACATGCCTATATGCTTTGAGTTGCTGTCATGTGATTGGCTGATTAGAAATTTGCATTAACGAGCAGGTGGACAGGTGCACCTAATAAAGTGGACGGTGAGTTCATATACAGTACTGCTCAAAAAATAAACGGACCACTTTAACAACACAATGCATTGCCCAAGGGTTTCCTTTATTATTTTGAGAAGTATATTTATCCTAAATAAAACTTATGGTAACAGTTTAAGTAAAACTTCACACCATGTTCTGGCTTATTACATGCACAAAAAGATATGAACTGTTTGTTAGCACTTATAAAGTATGATCTTATTTCTACTATCTTACTAACTATTAATAAGCAGCGTGTAGCGATCTGCTCTTTCATAATAAAAGTCCTCCGGGCTCCATCTGAAACATCATGCTTTCACTTTCTCGAATAGCCTTTTTGCACACAGCGAACTAGCTAAAATACGTAGTTAATGGTTTCTTAATAGTATACATTGCTAATTAAAATAAAGTGGCCTAACTTTTTAACATTAAAATTTTAAGGCTTTTTGATTTACTTCATATGTACAATAAACACTTATGAACATCAAAAAGTATCAATTAGCTATTTTTTTAATCTCAAGTGTTTATGAAAAGAGGCGCTCACATTAGTTAGAGGGAACTTGCAGACTCCTGAGGTCAAGTCAGCAGGCACCTCGGGAATCACCTCTACATCGTCCTTATACCAATGGAACGCAGACTCCTTCTTCAAATTGGCCACCTGAAATGGGTCAGACACGCAAGAAAACCCAAACATATATCTAGTCTGTCCAAGACATTCCGTTTGTTTTGGATAAGTCATTCCAATTTAACTTGCCTTGCAAATAAGAGTGACAGAGGCATTGTCCCCAATTTGAACAGAGAGGAACTCGGTAAAGTGAGGGCCTGGAAAACGACATTGGAAAAGCATCAAACCAACTTAATATCCACAATGATGAGGCACATTATCAGAAGTAACTCCAACATTTTTTTTTATTAAGTCTTCATACAAATATATTATTTACCTAATAGTCTGTCTTTTCTAGATTTTCCACTTTATTTTAAGGTGACACAGTTAAAGTGTAACTATTCATTTAACTACCAGGTGATATTATTCACTTACATGTACTTATGTATGGGGTTCAAATGTGGGTAAGGTTTAGAGTTACATTTAACTCATTGTAATTACTTCAGTAAGTGCATGAAACATCTGTAAGTGTCGCCTTAACTTAAAGTGATGCTTTTTTAATATTTATAAAATGACAGTATTACACGTTTTCACACAGGGCTAGATTTTATTTTCCTTTAATAATAAAAATATGCAATTCAAAACTGCATGATGTTTACTTATGTTATTTTTGACTAATATTTAAATTAGTTTGATGATCTAAAACTGATTAAACTCAAACAAACCAAAAATAGGAAAGCAGTAAGGGGGCACACACTTTTTCACACCACTGTATATATTAGTTTGTTACTCTGCTTGCGGATAAGCTGGATGTGATGAGCTGTGTAACAAAGGTACAATGTTTACATGTTAGTACTTCAAAACATTGGTGCGTTAATACTGTATTAAGCGTTGCGTAAATTGTAGTTTACCATACATTTCTACTTTATTACTAAACAAAGTTCTGGGAACCACAGCTGCTAATTTTATTTTATTTTTTATTAAAATAATTTTTTTAATTGTTTTGCAATGCAATGCAGCAACCTCTCAATCTTCCTCCGCCAACACGGCAGTGAAAAAAACTGCAGTTCATCAACTGACCACTTGAGGCTGGCTACAAAATGGAAGTCGATCCCATAGACTTCCTATGGTAAAACGCCCAACTTTACATCGCTTACACAGGCTTCCGGTATCCGTAATTTTAGGTGCTGCACACCTTGTTTCTTCACAACATAGACAACAAAGATAGTGGGGCCATTCTGGCACGTGCCCTGAGTTTTTCCAGCAAGATGATGCACCACCACATTATGGGTGTCAGCTCTGAGCATTCCTAGATGAACAGTCACCTAAAAAGTGGATTGGTCATCGTGGGCCAGCTGAATGGCCCCAAGGTCTCCCGATCTGACCCCTTTTTAATTTTATTTTTGACTTTTATTTTTGGGGTCATCTGAAGGCAGTTGTCTATGGTGTGTTGATACAAGATGTGCAACACCTGAAACTACGAATACTGGAAGCCTGTGCTGGCATTTCTCCTGCGATGTTGCTATCAGTGTGTGAAGAGTGGGAGAAGAGGGTTGCATTGACAATACAACACAATGGGCAACACACTGAACACATTTTATAAGTGGTCAGAAACTTGTAAATAACTCATGAAAGAATAAAGTTACGTTGAAACCAAGCACACCATTGTTTTCCTTGTGAAATTCCCAATAAGTTTAATGTGTCAAATGACCCTCTTCCTAAAAAAAAAAAAAAAAGTTGAATCCAAAATGGCTGACTTTAAAATGGCCATCATGGTCACCACCCATCTTAAAAAGTTTGCTCCCTCACATACACTAATATGCCACAAACAGGACGTTAATATAACCAACCATTCCCATTTATTAAGGTGTATCCATAACAACGGCCCACCATGTATAATTTTTCAGTTGTGAAATAATATTGACTTTTTTTTAATTTTTGACATTTTTTAACTGCTTATATTCCTGCTAAACTACAACAAATCAGACTTTCACCAGAAGGAAAAAAAAAAAAAAACATTGGAGGAAATACTGTGAAAGTGTCCTCGCTCTGTTTGGGAAATTAAAAATAATAATAATAAAAAAAATTCACATGAGGGCTAATAATTTTGCCTTAGACTGTAACTAAGTGTGGGTTTTATATTTTAATGTTTAACATATAAGTTGTTCCTACAAAAGCAAAAAATTCATACAGGTTTAGAAAAAAAGCAAATAGAACATGATGGCAGAATTATTCACAACACCCATTTTTGTCAGTGATGCAAAGCCTGTTTGTAAAAGAGTTTATTTCAACAGCTACATCAAGGCAATGGATGCAGTACCCTCTTTTACACGAATGTACTCCCTCCTTTGGTAGTCTGCCTCAGCCAACGCTGCCTTGAAGGCTGGAACAGAAAAATAAAGCAAGAACCATTAGAGGTCAGTGGGTAGAGTTCAACAGCGCAGCACAATATCGCAAGATGAGAGCTGCAAAAACCCTAGAGCGACGCATGGCTCTCACCATCTCCGATAAGCACGAGAGAGGACTGGGCCTTGGCTCTGCCATCTTGGATCTGCACGGTGAAAGTGCCCTCGCTGTCGTCAGTGAAATGATCCATCACCATCTCAATAATGCCTGTAGCTGCGTCGTGACTCATTTTAGTTTGCTGTGAAAAAAAGCGAAAGAGGTAAACATTTCTCTCCTGGGCTTTTCTTAGGAGGCTCACGCAAATGGAACAGAGAAGCATAACAGATGGTAGTATTGCGAAGGAGCTGAATCTATTTATTCGGATGGGTTATGTTTTCTTGCGCCGCACAGTTGGAGCTAAACTTAAAAGGATTATTCACCTGGAATGATAATTCTGTCATCAAATACGAAACCTGTATGCGCTCAAAAAGTATATATTTTTCTGCTTGTTCTAACTACTTATTTAAAAAGAGCTGAAGCAACAGAGCTCTTGAGTTTTTTGAGGCAGCTTAACTGTTCAATCAACTTAACATTTTAAAAACTAATACATTAAGTTACCTTAAACGATTTTGCATATGGATGACATGAAGGGGTTGTGTGAGACCCAGCATTTTTGGAATTGTGTAGAAGCCACTGTAACTAGAAAGTCGAGTGACATCAGAATGAGGATTCACCTAAAGCAGTTTTTGAAAATGACCTTCCATGCAGTGTGTAACAAAGCACTAATTGAATGGAAACATGCAGCTGAGGTTTAAATCTGAAAGTGATTAAAACTATTGAATCTTTAACGAAATAGTCGACTTAGAGTTGTATAAATTAATCGTGTTGGGATCTTTTGCCTGAATGCGTTGACGTTAAAACGCTACATCATCAAATATGCAGTATCGACTTCTTTAAAACGTAAACGCGCCTTTCCCTTTAGACATTAGCGGGGCAAAAAATGTGGACAAAGATGACCATCAGATGGAGATTCAGCTGCAGGAAATAAAGAAATAAAGTTCATTTTCACAACAACACCACAGTATAGACAACCTAGTACAACATAGTACTGTGTTTGTTTGTGTTTTTTTTCTGAATTACCACCACAAAATCAATTACTCAATCACCACACAAAATGTTTTTTTTTTTTTTTTTTGCAAAAAAAAAAAAAAATCTTGAAAAGCTGTTGGGTCTGATATACACTGTAAAAAATGAAAACTTAAACAAATTACTTCGACTCATTACAATTAAATGAATTAAGTTTGACAAACTTAATTCATAACAGTTTTCAGTAAAAAAAATTGAGTTCTTTTAGGTGTAACGGGTTTTAGTAATTTATTTTAGAAAACAGTAATGGAACAGTACATACAGTACAGTACAAATCATACTATAACTATAATAATTATAGTAAAAAGTACTTTTATTAAAGTAAAAATAGTTACCTTCCCTTCTTAATATAAAAATAGTACTTTAATGTCTTGTGGCAAATACAAGTATTGCTTAATATTGATAGCGAACAATACTTATACTTGCCATAAATAACTTACTAAAACCTCTTACACCTTAAACAACTAAATTTATTACTGAAAACTGTTATAAATTAAGTTTGTCTAACTTAATTCATTTAATTGTAACAAGTCAAAGTAATTTGTTTAAGTTTCCTCTTTTTACAGTGTAGTCTTTAATTAATCATTGGTGATGTGGAACAGGTGTGTGTGAGGTGCATGATGGGATTTATAGTTCATAAGTTGACAGAATCATAGTCCGGATGATGGTGCAAGTTTACCAGCAATCTGCAAGCTTGGGTCACTGGTGATTGTAACACCCACACAATTCCTTCATGTCGTCCCAACATAAATTAAGTTAACTTTTTTTTTGCACAAATTTAAGTGAATCGAACAAAAAAAAAAAACAATTAAGCTGCCCCCGCAAAAAACTCAAGAATTGTGTCTGAAATGCTTTTCAGTTCAATGTGAATGTGAATGGAGAACATTTACAGATCGAGACCAAGATCAATGACTTTTCTGCTATAGTGTATCAATATCAATTTGTCTTTATTATATTATATTATATTATATTATATTATATTATATTATATTATATTATATTATATTATATTATATTATATTATATTATATTCAAATAATTTAATAACCTATATGATTACATATTATTATTATTATTATTATTATTATTATTAACAATTATTATTTTTTGGTGATATAATTACAGTGGTCAGAAATGCATAAGTGCGTTTGATGGTAAAAATCTTCTTTTAAGGGATAGTTTAGCCAAAAAATACAATTACCTCACCATTTACTTTCCCTCATGTGGTTTTATATGTTTAATTTTGAAGAATGATACTTGCCGGTACCCACTGATATATTAGAAATAAGATATTGGGTACCAGATTTTTCTGAAATATCTTCTTTTGTGTTTGACAGAAGAAAGAAATTGCACAAGTGAAGGGTGTGAAAATGATGACAGAATTTACATTTGTGGGTGAACTATCTCTTTAATGTCCCACAGAAGAAAGTCATTGATGTGTCTGATGTTGAGTAAACAAAGACAACTTTAAAACGAAAGGTAAACTGTCCCTCCCCATATAAAACTGGCTGATTTTCATCATGATATTATGAAGGCTGGGAATGTTTGTGCCATTTTATCTGTGACAGTCCTTTACCTCGCAGTTGACAAGCTCCTTGTTATTGGCAAAGAATTTGTAGGTCACAGATGAGGAGATGCCCTCAGCTTGCAGCCAAAAGCGCATACGGCCTCTCTCTAGAATCTTATAGGCCAGCTCAGTCTTCAGAGGAATAACTGTGACACAAGAGGAATGACAATCTGACATTGCTGTAGTTTATTTTAAGCAATAAGCCACAGCACTTATTACAGTGACAACTACTTTAACTTTGGTAAAAGAGATATCATGCTAGTGGTTTATAAAACAGGAAACATAGCAAATTACTAAGTTTACAGATTACAAATAAGTAAAGTTTACAGTAATTGTGTGTTTTTTTAGATAAGATTGCAAACATTTTTTGTTCATTTGATGCTAAGCCTTTAATTGTCATTAATGAGGGATTTATTGATACAGTAATTTTATTAAACAAAATATTGCAAAGATTTATTTTTCATTTGATGCAGTTTCAATTGCGTAAGTTCAAATGAATAGAAATTACTAACATTGTTTCTTTTCTTTTTTTTTCCTGTTTAGAAGATAACTAAGTCTTTAATTGTCATTTATAAACGATTCACAAAGCATAAATAGTCCTCACTTTAGATTAGGTCACAAAACTACATGAAGTTTGGTTAATAAAGCATTTAATAACATACATAGTAACCCTTACTATATGCCTGAATAATGAAATATATAAATGTTGATTTGACTAGTTTATTAATAATTTTCTAACTCATTCTTAACGATTTAAAAGCCACCAACTACTCTTAAAAACAAATGGTTTATAAATAATGCAATACTGAATTTAGAAATGAACAAATAATCAGTAATAAAGAATGAAAATAGCTGTAAAATAGCATTTGTAGCTGTATTTATAAACTGCATACTAACGTCTGACAGATAATGAACTAACTATTTGCTAATGCTTTATAGATGACTCGTAGTGTGTAATTGTAAAGTGTCAGATTTATTAAATGGATATATTTAATAAAATGATATTTTAGTCATCAAACATCTTTAGAAATAGAAAGATAATGCATTTAAATGCATGGAAAATATTGGGGAAAAAATACAAACTACAAAATTCCAACTAAATTTCATAAAACATTTTGCTCTTTATAACATTTAAGTAGGGCCAGACAGAATAGTTTTGCGGAATTTTTTTTTTTAAGTTATATTGGGAGTATCATAACTAAAAACTTAATATATGAATTAAAAATAATAGCTTTATTATAGCTTTATTTATTATTATTTAATGTTTACAATGCAAATCCAACTAGACAAAACAAAGCAAGTCTCTTAAATATCTGCTATTAGACAGAAAATATAACTTTACAAACTGTATTGTAATTCAATCATATGAACACTTTCATATTAATCAATAACATTACTGAAATTAATTTAAAAACTGAAGAAATATAAATTTACACACATTTACAAAAGTAAATAGACTCAATGATGTGCTAAAAATCTGCAGAAATCTGCAGATTTTTGCGTGCGCAGATTCCTTTTGGGCCTACATATAACATAGTGCACTCATTTTGCTAGATAAGCTCCAGATTTGGCTTCAGTACTGACTAATCTAATGTACAGTGCATCCCGGAAGTATTCATAGCGCTTCACTTTTTCCACTTTTTTTATGGAACATCATTTTTTTTAAATGGATTAAATTCATTTATTTCCTCAAAAAAAACATCAGTATTCACAGTCTTTGCTCCATACTTTGTTGATGCACCTTTGGCAGCAATTACAGCCTCAAGTCTTTTTTGAATATGATGCCACAAGCTTGGCACACCTGTCTTTGGGAATTGTTGCCCATTCCACTTTGCAGTATCTCTCAAGCTCTATCAGGTTAGATAGGTAGCAATGGTGTACAGCCATTTTCAGATCTCTCTAGAAATGTTCAATAGGATTTAGGTCTGGGCTCTGGCTGAGCCACTAAAGGACATTCACTGAGCTGTTGTGAAGCCACTCCATTGATATTTTGGCAGTGTGCTTAGGGTCATTGTCCTGCTGGAAGATGAAACGTCACCACAGTCTGAGGTCAATTGCACTCTGAAGCAGGTTATCATTCAGGATGTTTCTGTACATTGCTGCATTCATCTTCATTCCCTCTATCCTGACTAGTCTTTCATTTCCTGCTGCTAAAAACATCCCCATAGCATGATGCTGCCACCACCATGCTTTACTGTAAGGATGGTATTAGCCTGGTTATGAGTGGTGCCTGGTTTTCTCCAAACAAAACACCTGGCATTCACTCCAAAAAGTAAAATTTTAGTCTCATCAGACCAGAGGATTTTGTTTCTTGTGGTCTGAGAGTCCTTCAGATGCCTTTTGGCGAATTCCAGGCGGGGAGTGGATTCCATCTGGCCACTCTACCATACAGGCCTGATTGGTGGATTACTGCACAGATGGTTGTCCTTCTTAACGTTTCTCCTCCTTCCACAGAAGAACGCTGGAGCTTAGACAGAGTGACCATCGGGTTATTGATCACCTCCCTGACTAAGGCCCTTCTCCCTAGATCACTCAGCTTAGATGGCCGGCCAGCTCTAGGAAGAGTCCTGGTGGTTCCAAACATCTTCCACTTACGGATGATGGAGGCCACTGTGCTCAGTGGAACTTTCAGAGCAGCAGAACATTTTCTGTATCCTTCCCCAGCCATGTGCCTCAAGACAATCCTGTCTCAGAGGTCTACAGACAATTCCTTTTTCTTCATGCTTGGTTTTTGCTTTGACATGCACTGTCAACCCTGGGAACTTATATAGACAGGTGTACGCCTTTTCAAATCATGTCCAATCAACTGAATTTAACACAGGTGAACTCCAAATAACCTGCTGAAACATCTCAAGAATGATCAGTGGAAACAGAATGTGGAAAATGTGATGCGCTATGAATATTTTCCGGATGCACTGTATATGCACAAATATAATAGTAAAGCTTCCTATAGCAAATATTAATTTAAATGAGAGATTTGTGAGCAGTGTACTTATATATGGTGAGCACTTTAAATACAGTATAATACAGTATAAAAAGAATAATAATCATAATCTACAATCATTCATCCAGTGCTACTTACTTGGATTGCGTATGTCATAGCTTATGGCCAACATCTTCTCCAGCTCTACAAATGGTGACAGAGACAACTATCATCATTATCAACACTTTCAAGGACATTGCAGCAGACAACATCATATTTTATTTTTAATACGAAAGATCTTTGAAATAGATATAATATTATCCCAACTGTTTCATGGAAGATGATGAAACATCCCTAATACAGATCAACATCTATTACACCCAAATCCGAATATGATTAGACTCTGTCAGAGGAATGTTTTGATAGTGCGTTGTACTTTATATAACTTTGAGGAAGAGCATTAATAATGGATTCGATAGTCATAATATATTAACAGGCCTCACCTTCAGCTGAAATCTTGTAGCTGGCGGACACACCATCAGTATGTGTAACAGACACAGAGAATGTGCCCAAATCCTCTTTGTCTGGGTTCTTGAAAAGCAAAGTCGAGCTAAAGGAAAATATAGCAAATATTAGTGTCTGTTCAGCGGGACGGCGAAAGCAAAACAAATGGAATTAAATATGCACAGACTGTGGCGTTGCCCTAAATATGCTGGAAGCTACTGTGTATCTGGACCAGATTTACAGTAGTTAGGACACAGCGAATGTGTGTTTTTGCTTACTTGCTGCCTGATGTCTTGACGGCTATTCCCTTTGAGAAGTCAGTGATTTCTTGGTAGGACTTTTTCCACACAAACTTTGATTTCTCCATCATTTGGCAGCTCTCAAAAGAGAGGTAAATGTCACCTGATTGCTCATCGACGCCACACTGGATTTCCTGGATGCCTTCATAAAAACAGAAGCAGAGAGGAATTTGCATTATTTGATAAGAGGTGCAAATGACTAAAGAGATACTGGATATGCTGGATTTTTGTTTGGAGAAGTGGTATTAAATGAATAGTAGGGATATACCTATCAGGTTTTTTTTTTTTTTGCCCTCGGGTCAGAGGTAAAGTCATTCGATTTTGAGAATCTACCAATACCGAAACTGATCCAATACTTATATAATACATAAAAAAAGAATAAAGAAGAGCGAAGAAACAGATCCAGGATGCTCCTTATTTTTTATTGAATTCAACATATTTTAAAATTCATCAACTCTGTTAACAAGTCTCTAACTCTGTTAAATGTTTGACTTACTGCAGTCTTTAGATTCAGGCAGTATTGCAGTTTTGGTTTAACTGGATCTGAGCTCTGCTTTTGATGCAGTCGATCATACCACCCTTCAGTCACATCTGGAACATTGAGTGGGCATAAAGGGTTCAGCACTTCATTGGTTTCTGTCATATCTGAAATCCAGGTCTTTTTCAGTGTCTGTTGGTCAGTTTATATCAGCATCTGCCCCTCTTCTGTGTGGTGTCCCCCAGGGCTCTATTCTGGGTCCAATGCTCTTCAATTTATGTATGCTTCCTCTTGGTATTATTATAAGGAAACATAACATCTCTTTTCATTTTTATGCAGATGACTCTCAGCTGTATGTTTCTTTAAAATCTCAGAACTCCCTGCAGTCTCTAATTGATTGTCTTGAGGATATGAAATGTTGGATGGCAAAAAACTTCCTTCAACTTAATAACGACAAAACTGAGATTATTCTCTTCGGCCCCTCAAAAACAAGAATGTCCTATATTGGGGCCTTGGGAAGTTTAACACATGGGGCTCTATTTTGACGGTCCATGCCCAGAGCTCAAAACGCAGGGCGCAAACGCTTTCAGGGCATGTCTGAACGCATTTTTGCTAATTTACAGACGGGAAAATGTGCTTTGCGCCAAGGCGCATGGTCTTTAAGGGTTGAGTTTATTTTCTTAATGAGTTATAGGTGTGTTTTGAGACTAAACCATTTAGAGTCTCATCTCCCATTCCCTTTAAGACCCAGCTGCGTCGCGCCATAACCGCATTCGCTATTTACATCACGCAAAGTAAGTCTAAGTGGAAAAAATGAGCATTTCACAAGCAAACAGTTAACAGTTGACAGTTTTTTTAACAGAAAACTGTTAAACAGAGCATCTACTGCGTGAGAATGAGAGATAATGGATCACTTTCACTTTCGCTCTTGGATAGGGAAACCTTTACGAACAGACATCAATTAGCCTATAAATAATTAATTTTGTTTGTTAAGCGCAAATATTCATTTCAAAACTATTTCTAAATTCAGTTATAATTTCTAGCAAATGAATAAATGAACAATATTAACGAAGTGTGTTCAAAATACTGAGTTATTTACAAATACACCTGCCATGCCCGATATGGTCTAAAACCTGACAGGTGGGCAAATCTAAGCTTGTTTTTAATAAAACAAATATAGATATGGATATATTAAATAATACTGCTAATAATAATAACATTATACAAAAGCAAATTGTTATGAATGAACTGAAAAAGCCTCCGGAGATGAAGAAGACATAAAAGCAGTGATTTTTCATATTTATGTAGGCTAGAAAATAATATGTTCCCCTTCGGTTGGGGAACTTCAGTGCCATGAATGGGAGGATTCGGATCAGAAGCCGCTTATCTGGAGAGTATTGAACGGGCCAATGAATGAAATTAATTGGCAGCGTAAGCTTGCGCAGGTGTGCGACATCTGCAATCATCTCAGCATATAAGCACACCTGAAGCCAGCAGACGCCATCCTTTTCGCTTCAGATCCTTTCTGAGTGAGTCGATGAGGGTTCCTCTTGCTGATCAGCACTTCAGAGCGAACGAGTGTGTCTCCCGGTCCAGAGTGGGTCTTCGCGGTGGCAGACGGTCGAGCTGGGTTACTCCCTTGCCTGCGGTTCTTTGGGTCCGGTCCTCCAGAGCTTCTCTGCCCGTGCTGCGAGTGCCTCCGCCCTCACCGCCCTTGACGGCGGAGCTGCCAGGGGGTATGAGGCGATCCCGTCAGTGAAGCGCGCTATCGCGGTCAATCTTTGTCCGCGCGGCGCCTCTACGTGGCGGGGTTTGCCCCGCCTCCCGTCCAAAGCCTGTAGGTTGTCTGCCTCCCTCGGAGCCAGAGCTTATAAGGCTGCGGGCCAGGCTGCTTCTGCTTTGCACGCGATGGCCACCTACCAGCGCTACCAAGCGCAGGCGCTGGCCGAGCTGCACGAGGGCGGGTCCAACCCAAGCTTATTACATGAGCTGCGCACCGCGACCGACTATGCTCTTCGGACTACTAAGTCCGCCGCGTGTGCGCTGGGGAGGACGATGTCCACACTTGTGGTTCAGGAACGCCACCTCTGGCTAAACCTGGCCGATATGCGCGACGTTGACAAAGTTCGCTTTCTTGACTCGCCCATATCCCAGGCTGGCCTGTTCGGCGACACCGTCGGTGAATTCACCCAGGAATTCAAGGCGGTGAAAGAGCAGTCGGATGCGATGGGCAATGTCATCTATCGGCGTGGCCGTAAGCCCGCTCCGCCCGCCGAGCCATCCACCTCCGCTGTTCCTCGCCGAGGGCGCCCGCCAACGAGTGCTGCCCCGCCCCCGCCTGCGCCTCCGGCCAAGCGGGCGCGGCGTTCACCTCGAAAGCAGGCAGCCCCTCCTGCCCAGGGCGCCGTTAAGTCCGGTAAACGGACCGCGAAGCGTCCCTGAGACAGGCCATCCGGAGAAGAGGAAACTTGCTCTTTCCCCGCTGGAGGGCGGGGCCCCGATAACAACGGTACTTTTCAGTGCCACCAAAACATCAGTAAAAGAGCACTTTTTCCCTTCCCCGGATGTGACTGCACGAGTTCTGCCAGTCCGGGACGCGCTGCCTTCCGGCTCGCAGACTCTACGTGCTTCGCCAGTGGCTCACGAGCGCTGGGGGGACGGTCTCCCTTCCCTCAGCCCTCCAGCCCCCTCTCCGGAGTCAGGGTGCGGAGCCAGAGCGAATCGCTCTCCTCCAGCTTTTCCGCGGGACCCTCGTGCTTCCCGGATCAGCACACCCACTCCGCGCTGCCCCACCGCTGGTACGTCAGCGATTGTAGCGATGACTCCATTAGCGAGGGCTCTGCCTGCCTGGTTAGCGCGGGCCAGCCCCTCGCGGTGGCTCATACGCACAATCAGACTCGGTTACGCGATTCAGTTCGCGAAACGGCCCCCCAAGTTTACGGGCGTGTATTTCTCCAGGGTCAACCCCCTGTCCGCCCCTGTCTTGCGAGAGGAGATTGCTGCCCTCCTGGCGAAGGGTGCAATCGAGCCGGTTCCTCCAGCCGAGATGGAGAGTGGGTTTTACAGCCCATACTTCATCGTACCCAAAAAGAGCGGTGGGTCACGGCCAATCCTAGATCTGCGCGTTTTGAACCGCTGTCTGCACAAGCTGCCGTTCAGAATGCTCACGCAGAGGCGCATTCTCCAATGCGTTCGTCCTCGGGATTGGTTTGCAGCCATAGACCTGAAGGACGCGTATTTCCATGTCTCCATTCTTCCACGCCACCGCCAATTTCTGCGGTTTGCGTTCGAGGGTCGAGCGTGGCAGTACAAGGTCCTCCCCTTCGGGCTCTCTCTGTCTCCGCGGGTCTTCACCAAACTCGCGGAGGGTGCCCTAGCGCCCCTTCGGCTCGCGGGCATTCGCATACTCAATTATCTCGACGACTGGCTGATTTTAGCCCACTCGCGGGAGCAATTGATTATGCACAGGGACGAGGTGCTTCGGCATCTCCGCCTACTGGGGCTTCAGGTCAACCGAGAAAAGAGCAAACTCGCCCCCGTGCAGAGGATTTCTTTTCTCGGGATGGAGCTGGACTCGATCACCATGGTAGCGCACCTCTCCGAGGAACGCGCTCGCCTGTTGCTGAACTGTCTGAGGGAGCTCGACAGCAAACTAGTGGTCCCACTGAAGTTCTTTCAGAGGCTCCTGGGGCATATGGCATCCGCAGCCGCCGTCACGCCGCTCGGGTTGCTCCATATGAGACCACTTCAGCACTGGCTTCACGATCGGGTCCCCAGACGCGCATGGCACGCGGGCACACACCGGGTCTCGGTTACTGCGCTGTGTCGCCGCGCCCTCAGCCCTTGGAACGACCCCTCGTTCCTACAGGCCGGTGTGCCTCTAGGACAGGCGTCCAGCCATGTTGTTGTTTCAACAGACGCTTCCAACACGGGTTGGGGGGCCGTGTGTCGCGGGCATGCGGCTGCGGGCCTCTGGAAGGGTGCCCAGCTGCATTGGCATATCAATCGCCTAGAGCTGTTGGCAGTGTTCCTCGCTCTCCACCGCTTTTTACCGGTGCTGGAGCGGCAACACGTGCTGGTCAGGACGGACAGTACGGCGGCGGCGGCGTATATCAACCGCATGGGGGGTATGCGCTCTCGCCGCATGTCTCAGCTCGCCCGCCGTCTGCTCCTCTGGAGTCACCCGCGGCTGAAATCGCTGCGCGCCATTCACGTCCCAGGCACGCTCAATCGTGCAGCCGATGCGCTCTCACGACAGCTGTTACGCCCTGGAGAATGGAGACTCCACCCCGAGTCTGTTCAGCTGATATGGGCGCGATTCGGGGAGGCCCAGATCGATCTGTTTGCTTCCCCCGAGAACGCTCACTGCCAGTTGTTTTTTTCCCTGACCGAGGGCTCTCTCGGCACGGATGCACTGGCCCACAGCTGGCCTCGGGGCATGCGCAAGTATGCGTTTCCCCCAGTGAGCCTGCTCGCGCAGTTTCTGTGCAAGGTCAGGGAGGACGAGGAACAGGTTCTGCTAGTTGCGCCCCTTGGCCCAACCGGACCTGGATATCAGAGCTCTCACTCCTCGCGACGGCCCTCCCCTGGCGGATCCCTTTGAGAGAGGACCTACTCTCTCAGGGACAGGGCACCATCTGGCACCCTCGCCCCGATCTTTGGAACCTCCACGTGTGGTCCCTAGACGCGAGGAAGACTTAGGTAACCTACCGACTGCGGTGGTTAATACCATCACTCAGGCTAGAGCCCCCTCCACGAGGCGCGCCTACGCCCTGAAGTGGAGTCTATTCACTGAATGGTGCGTCTCTCGCAGAGAAGACCCCCGAAATTGCCAGATTAGTGTTGTGCTCTCTTTCCTTCAAGAGAAGTTGGACAGCAGGCTGTCGCCCTCCACTCTCAAGGTTTACGTGGCCGCCATCTCCGCTTATCATAGCGCGGTAGCTGGCGGCACCGTGGGAAAGCATAACCTGGTCATCCAGTTCCTTAGGGGTGCTAGGCGAATTAATCCATCTCGCCCCCCTCTCATGCCCTCTTGGGATCTCGCCCTCGTTCTCACGAGTCTGCGATCCGATCCCTTTGAGCCACTCGAATCAGTATCTCTAAGATTTCTGTTCCTGAAGACAGCTCTGCTGGTTGCGTTGGCCTCCATCAAGAGGGTCGGGGACCTGGAGGCATTTTTCGGTCAGTGACTCGTGCCTGGAATTCGGGCCGGATTACTCTCACGTTATCCTGAGACCCCGCCCCGGTTATGTGCCCAAGGTTCCTACCACCCCCTTTAGAGATCAGGTAGTGAACCTGCAAGCGCTGCCCCCGGAGGAGGCAGACCCAGCCCTTTCTTTACTTTGTCCAGTTCGCGCTCTGCGCATTTATGTGGACCGTACTCAGAATTTTAGATCATCTGAGCAGCTCTTTGTCTGTTATGGCGGTCGGCAGCAGGGAAGTGCCGTATCGAAACAAAGATTATCCCACTGGATTGTGGATGCCATTTCACTCGCTTATTCGAGTCGAGGTCAGCCGTGTCCCCCGGGAGTACGTGCACACTCCACTCGGAGCGTTGCATCCTCTTGGGCGCATGCACGCGGCGCCTCTCTAACAGACATCTGTAGAGCTGCGGGCTGGGCGACACCCAACACATTTGCAAGGTTTTACAATCTGCGAGTGGAGCCGGTTTCCTCAAGGGTATTAGGTAACCCTTTGGTGATTGAGGAGACAACTCGGTAGGGTGTTGAAACACGCTTGCTGCGCCATTCTCCCTAACACGGAGGTACGTGCGCCTTTTTTATCTGTCAGTAAAGTTCCCCGTCAGGTGAGCCCTGCAGATTCCTCCGTGGCCCCCAGCACTGACTCAGCGGAGGAGTCACTTGCTGGCCCACTACGTTGTAGGTCTGCCCGCTGGTCAGCCCGCGTTTTGGGTATAGGTGCCTGCTATGCGTGATCCCCACTAGGCGATCCCATATGCTTATTCCGCCACGGTTAAGTCCCCCCCCTGGGCGGACCCGTGTCTTCCCTCTCCGCTAACCACTCTTTGCTATGCGTACTCCCCCTTTTTAGGGCTAGTCCATAGGTAAATTCTGCCATCTATCCCCCCCTTGGGTAACGGATGGCCTCCGCAGCGTCCTCCCTATCGGGATTGCACGCTTCCCAACGTACTGTCGTATTTCCTAGAATTATCTAGATGCTCACGACTTCCCAAAAAATATATCTAAATCCGTAAAACTTCTGTTGAAGTAGGATAAATTAGGGCCAGGGACACGTTGGAGGACCGCGCCCCCCATGATGTGGGTGCGTCACGCTTGCTTGACTATCTCCTCATCGGGGGTGTTGGTAAGGTGCAGTCATTATGGCGCTTTCCATATTCTCCCATTCATGGCACTGAAGTTCCCCAACCGAAGGGGAACGTTCGAGGTTACAGAAGTAACCCTTCGTTCCCCGAGGAGGGGAACGGAAGTGCCATATTCCGTCGCCATAATGACTGTCCCTTAGCTGTTTGAAAGTCTCTTCAGCTTAAAAGGATGGCGTCTGCTGGCTTCAGGTGTGCTTATATGCTGAGATGATTGCAGATGTCGCACACCTGCGCAAGCTTACGCTGCCAATTAATTTCATTCATTGGCCCGTTCAATACTCTCCAGGTAAGCGGCTTCTGATCCGAATCCTCCCATTCATAGCACTTCCGTTCCCCTCCTCGGGGAACGAAGGGTTACTTCTGTAACCTCGAACGTTTTGTAATATTTTAATCCTTTATATTTATATTCTATATCTATTTTTATTATATCCTATATATATCCTTAAAATTTATATTTTTTTCATATGTAAAGATATTTGCCTATTGCTCTCTTGTGCATATTAAGCAGTGCGTAAGCGAGGCGCAACTCTGCGCCGGAGTTTAGACCGGGTTAGTTTTGGTCTAATGAAAAATCTATTATAGTTTCTCAAAATAGCAACGCGCCAGCAGTCCGCTTCAGAACGCCTTCCTTTTTAGACCAGAACGCCTATGGACGCACATATGAGCGCTAATGCATTTGCTATTCAAACAGCATAGCGCAACGCCTCAAAACGACTCTTGCGCCAAGCTGAAACTACCAAAAGACTATTGCGCCGCGTCTTGCAATCAATTATCTCTGATTCAGAGCTTTGTAAAGAAAAACAAAATAGCTCAGTCCTTAAGAATAGTTACTATCAGCTGAGGATCATCTCCAGACTCAAATACATTCTTTCCTTTCAAAATTCAGTATTTCAGAAACTGCTGATTTACTGGGATTTTTACGCACTACCATCTCTAGGTTTTACATAGAATGGTCTGAAAAGGACAGAATATCCAGTGAACAGCAGTTCTGTGGGAGCAAGTTCCTTGTTAATGCCAGAGGTCTGAGGAGAATGGCCAGACTGGTTCTAGCTGATAGAAAGTCAACAACGACTCAAAAATAAGAAGGAACAATGCAATACAATTCATTTATTCATTTTCCTTCAGCTTAGTCTCTGTTTCAGAGGTTACCCCAGTGGAACATATCAGAGTTTAAAATAGGACAAATTGTAGGTCTCGCTTGCACATCTAACAGAGACAGTAAGTCTTTTTGATGTGTCAAGAGACATGAATTTCAGGGTAGTGTCAGCAAGAAGGATGAACCACATCCAGCATGAGTAACTGTGGACACAAGAGGAAGCTGTCTGAAAGGGATGTCCAGGTGCTAACATGGTTTTTATCCAAAAAACATAAAACCACAGCTGCCCAACTCACTGCGGAATTAACCTCTCCTATTTCCACCAATACTGTTATTTGGGAGCTCCACAAGATCAATATACATGGCTGGGCTGCTATAGCAAAACCTTAGGTCACTTGTGCCGATGACAAAAGTTGGTTTCAATGGTGCCAGTAGTAAAAATATTTGGCTGTGGACAATGTAAAACATGTATTTTTGTCTGATGACTTCACTTTCACTATTCTTCCCACATCCAAGAGAGTTATGGTGTGGAGAAGCCCCAAAGAAGCGTACCACCCACAGTGTTGCATGCTCAGAGTGAAGGATCTGAATGGTATGGCTGAATGGTTTGGGTCTTATATGGTTTATTGTCATCTAAAACCAGGCATTTCAGTTTCATTGTCAAACCCCTGCATATATAGTGCATCCGGAATGTATTCATAGCGCTTCACTTTTTTCACATTTTTTTTAGATGTTACAGCCTTATTCCAAAATAGATTACATTTATTTATTTCGTCAAAATTGTACACACAATACCCAATAATAAATATTTTTTTGAAATATTTGCAAATTTATTAAAAATAAAAAACCTGAAAAATCACAAAGGCATCAGTATTCACAGCCTTTGCCGTGAAGCTCCGAATTGAGCTCAGGTACATTGTTTCCACTGATCATTCTTGAGATGTTTCAGCAGCTTAATTGGAGTTCACCTGTGGTCAATTCAGTTGATTGGACATTATTTGAAAAGGCGTACACCTGTCTATATAAGGTCCCAGGGTTGACAGTGCATGTCAAAGCACAAACCAAGCATGAAGACAAAGGAATTGCCTATAGACCTCAGAGACAAGATTTACTTAAGGCACAAGGCTGTGGAAGGATACAGAAAAATTTCTGCTGTTTTGAAAGTTTCAATGAGCACAGTGGCCTCCATCATCTGTAAGTGAAAGATGTTTCTTTCTAGAGCTCGCCGGCCATCAAAGATGAGTGATCTGGGGAGATCTTAGTCAGGGAGGTAATCAATAACCTGATGGTCACTCTGTCCGAGCTCCAGCGTTCTTCTGTGGAGAGAGGAGAACCTTACAGAAGGAAAACCATCTGTGCAGCAATCCACCAATCAGGCCTGTATGGTAGATTGGCCAGATGGAAGCCACTCCCCACCTGGAATTCGCCAAAAGGCATCTGAAGGACTCTCAGACCACAAAAAACAAAATTCTCTGGTTTGATGAGACTAAAATTGAGCTCTTTGGAGTAAATGCAAGGCGTTACATTTAGAGAAAATCAGGCACCACTCATCACAAGGCTAATACCATCCCTACAGTAAAGCATGGTGGTGGCAGCATCATGCTATGGGGATGTTTTTAGCAGCAGGAAATGAAAGACTAGTCAGGATAGAGGGAATGAAGATGAATGCAGCAATGTACAGAAACATCCTGAATGATAACCTGCTTCAGAGTGCACTTGACCTCAGACTATGGTGACGTTTTATCTTCTAGCAGGACAATGACCCTAAGCACACTGCCAAAATATCAATAGAGTGGCTTCACAACAGCTCAGTGTATGTCCTTGAGCGGCCCAGCCTTAGCCCAGACCTAAATCCTTTTAAACATCTGTGGAGAGATCTGAAAATGGCTGTACACCATCACTTCCCATCCAACCTGATAGAGCTTGAGAGATACTGCAAAGTGGAATGGGCAACAATTCCCAAAGACAGGTGTGCCAAGCTTGTGGCATCATATTCAAAAAAGACTTGAGGCTGTAATTGCTGCCAAAGGTGCATCAACAAAGTATTGAGCAATGTGAATACTTACATGTGATTTTTCAGGTTTTTTATTTTTAATAAATCTGCAACAATTTCAAAAATATCTTGTCATTATAGGGTATTGTGTGTAGACTTTTGAGAAAATAAATGAATTTTATTGATTTTGGAATAAGGCTGTAACATAAAAAATGTGGACAAAGTGAAGCGCAATGAATACTTTCCAGATGCAGATGTATATGTATTTATGTAAATGTGTGTGTATATATCTATATACAGTATACACAACAGTCACACATATAAACACATATATTAACATTCTAGGTGCATAAAAGTTTGTGAATAATGATGTTAAGAAATCTGTGCTGGCATAGATTCTTTGTGGCCCTGATTATGACCAATCAGCCCACACAGGGCTTCCCTTCTCAGTATGCAGCACGTCTAACATTATGTATGGAGAACATGTAACACAACTTCACGCACATACTTTATATAGACACACGAAGCCACAGTGCACTCTACTGGCTGTTGGTTGTTTTATCAGCACCAAGTCTTTCAGTCTTCTCGAAATGAATCATCTTGGATCATCCCGTGGCTGCTTTTTCCTTATCTGCGACTGTGCAGGCAGCTGCTCCCAAAGACAATCCAGAGCACCTCCCATGGTGACATCCACGCCGAGCCGCACTGCTCTCTCTCTCACTTTGAACTACTCTTATTCCTTTAAAAAATAAACATCCCTTCAGAGCGTCCTGATATTAAGCTATACTGCATTCTGGATAGTTGGATAGTAATGCAAATTTGAACTGGGCAAAACTGAATGCAGTTTCCTGGTCTTATTGTACACTATTTATCATTGCAGAGTATTAAAAGATTTAAAAAAATAAAGACAGAATCTCCATAGTCTTTATTATTATTATTTTATTATTATTATTATTATTATTATTATTATTATTATTATTATTATTATTATTATTATTATTATTATTATTATATACATGATTATTATTATTATTTTAGCTAATATAAATATATATTTATGATTTTTTGAATCCATTTCTCGGTTAATATAATAATAGTGCATAATGTTAGTGTGTTTAAACAAAATGTAATTATTATATATTATTATTTCATTTTTTATTATAATTTATATAGTTTTATTATATTTATATTATTATATTATATTATTATTTGGGAGTGATGTTTTTGTACTGTGATCTTAAATTAACTTTGGTACTGATTTACACTCACCGGCCACTTTATTAGGTACATACCGGGTTGTAACCACTTTTGCCTTCAGAACTGCCTTAACCCTTCATGGTGTAGATTCAACAATGTACTGGAAATATTCCTTATGGATTTTGGTCCTATTGACATGATTGCATGATTGCTGCAGATTTGTCGGCTGCACATCCATGATGCAAATCTTCCGTTCTATCACATCCCAAAGGTACTCTATTGGATTGAGATCTAGTGACTGTGGAGGCCATTAGAGTGCAGTGAACCCATTGTCATGTTCAAGAAACCAGTCTGAGATGATTCACACTTTATGACATGAAGCGTCATCCTGCTGGAAGTAGCCATCAGAAGATGGGTACACTGGTGAACATGGTCAGCAACAATATTCAAGTAGGCTGTGGCATTGACACAATGCTCAATTGATACTAATGGGCCCAAAGTGTTTATGTTGTTGACGCCAAATTCTGACCCTACTATCCAAATGTCACAGAAATCAAGACTCATCAGACCAGGCTGATTTCCTGTTCTTGGCCGACAGGAGAAGCACCCAGTGTGGTCTTCTGCTGCTGTAGCCCATCCACCACAAAGTCTGATGTGTTGTGTGTTCAGAGATGCTCTTCTGCATACCTCGGTTGTAACGAGTGGTTATTTGAGTTACTGTTGGCTTTCTATCTGCTCGAACCAGTAGCCTTTCACCTCTGACCACTGGCATCAACGAGGCATTTGCACCCACAGAACTGCTGATGGGCACAGAACTCACTCGATATTTTCTCTTTTTCTGACCATTCTCTGTAAACCCCAGAGATGGTTGTGCGTGAAAATCCCAGCAGATCAGCAGTTTCTGAAATACTCAGACCAGCCCAGGCACCAACGACCGTGCCACGTTCAAAGTCACTTAAAATCACCTTTCTTCCCCATGCTAATACTCGGTTATGTCTACATGCCTAAATGCATTGAGTTGCTGCCATGTGATTGGCTGATTAGAAACTGATTAGAGCAGTTGCTCTAAAGTGGCTGGTAAGCGTATATACACAAATATATTTTTGTAAACATCCTATAGAAAATATTCATTTAAATAGAGATCTGTGAGTGGTGTACTCTCCCTCAAGTGGAAAAAAAATCACTTGGATTTAAAGCATCTACCATAGGTCACTTGTTATATCCATCCCAAAACCCTTTGAAATATTTTAGCAATATAAAGCTTAAAGCTGCATAAAACATATGCTGGATGAGTTTGTGGTTTATCCACTGTGGCAACCCCAGATTAATAAAGAGACTAAGCCAAAAAGAAAATGAATGAATGAAGGAATGAATGAATAAATAAATAAATAAATAAATAAATGTGTGTATAAAAAATTAATAATAAATTCATGTATGTATGTAAAGTAAATGGTAGTAGTGGGTTGTAAACAAAATTTCAACATGTCAAATGCCCCATAAGGCAGTGCTTCACCACATTTTTAACAGTTGGAATATTATTATCATTAGCAAAAAAAGCCATGTGAATAGATTTTTTTTTCAAGTGTTAAATTAATGCCATGAAATTTGACTGTCAAATCTGAATTGAGCAGCTTATCACCAACAACACCAAATCATTAAACAATAAGTATTCTTATTCTTTGATTATTAATATTAGTATGATGCCATTTATAGTGCGTTTCTGGATATTTTCATGAGTCCAACAGCTGCGCTACACAAAGCTGACAGAAAACGTGAAGTAAAAAGTAGTTGCTATGGAAACAACACCCCGTCTTGTCTAGTTGCATCAGTGCAAACTGGCAGGTTTTTATAAGGCTGCAGACCGCAGTCTTTTACAAATAGTTACAAGTTTCTGCTCATTTTCTTGTAATGCTGTAAGCTCATCCTAAAATAAAACCGCATTCAAAAATATACCTTCCACTACACTCAGTATTGTCTCATTTGAAAGTTTTCAATGCAAGTCATTGTTAATGGGCAGCTATATCTAGCAACATAAGTGCTTTCTATACTCAACCAACAATCAATGTAATTGTGTTTCAGGATCAGTTTTAGACTGCTGTGTCTCAGCACTCATCAATGTTAAAATGGATTCAATCAGTTTAAAGGACCAGGATGTTTATGTTTATATATTTAGATATGACCAAAGATTATAGAATACACAAGACATGTCACTCGTATCTTTTTAAATGGGGAAGAGAGTCAATATGGTGAATAAAAGCCCGCCTACTAGTACAGGAACCAATCATCGATCACTATATGGAGAATAAATCCCGCCTTCTACTACAGGAGCCAATCATCGATTGCTATAGACTGACGACACTATGGGGGGTTATATATATATATATATATATATATATATATATATATATATATATATATATATATATATATATATATATATATATATATATATATATATATATATATATATACATATACATATATACATTTATACATATATATATATATATATATATATATATATATATATATATATACACACATTTATACATATATATATATATATATATATATATATATATATATATATATATATATATTTATATATATATATACACACACACACATATACACACATATATATATATATATATATATATATATATATATATATACATATATATATATATATATACATATATATATATATATACATATATATATATATATATATATATATATATATATATATATATATATATATATATATATATATATATATATATATATATATATATATATATATATATATATATATATATCTATACATACACACACACACACACACACATTACAACATTAAACTATCTGCTCTACAGTGCACAGTTTACCTGCCAATGCTCTGACACACACAGGATCAGACGGGGTTGAAGCCATGCCAACGCCCTTGGCATTCTCTGCCCGCACGCGAAACAGATAAGACGTGCCTGTCTCGAGACCCTTGACCTGCAAAAGATTCAAACATACATTTAATAAATAATATTTCTATATACAGTGTTCTGAGATAATAGAGCAGAATAGCTGAGAACGTGTACTTGTCAGCACTCATAATTCAATACCTTGAGATAGCAGTGGTCGACTGAACTTTCGTTGACTTTGCTCCAAGAATCAGAGCCTTTCTTGCACTTCTCAATGAAGTATCCGGTGATGGCACTAGCCCCATTGTAGACAGGAGGCTTCCACTCCACCACCAAAGAGTCATCCCTCACCTCAGTGAAGGTCAGGTCATAGGCTGGACCTACCAAAGACAAACCCTCAATAAATTGACCATTAGGGCTCAAGGTTCCCAATGCTTTCAGTCATGTTTTTGGACAATTTTCATGAAAACAAAACATATAATTATGAAATTCTAGTTGTTTCTCAATTCCAAGAATGCAGAGAATGGACTTGTGATTCTAAATAGAATAAACTCAAGAGACCAATTTACTCAAGTAGGTACTACATTTAAATGTGAATTTACTACACAATAGAAAAGTATGTTCTATATAGTATGAATGTGAGCAGTATGAATGGAGCTCAGACAAACTACATATGCCATTTTTCATTATCACATGACCTACCTGGTGTCAGTTGCATCGCTTCACTCTTATTCATGAATTCTCTTATGGTGCATTATGCGATAGCGTTGCATCCATTGGGTGTGCACATACTACTCTGCTTGCATACTGATTTTAGCATAATATATATAGTATGTAAGTATGCGATTTCGGATGCAGCCAGAATGCGCCCTCTGAGAAATGAGATGCTGCTTTTTTTCTGATGGTCACATGATCTTCATGGATTAAACAGAAAGTTATTTAATTATACAGCATCCATAATGTTTTATAGTTTTGTTTTTCATTTCAATAACATGCACAAAACTCTTACGATTATACATTGTACAATACAAATAAAACTGGTTGTAATATGAATTAAAAGCAAATAAACTCCCTTAATGTGTTTATGACTTTATTAAGATTTTTAAGCAAATGTTTACTTTGGCCATCTCATTTAGGGAAACTCCTGAGATAAAGAAGTTATAGCACTGAACTTTAATAACAAATGGTTATATAAAATGCTTCCCTTTTATTTAGATGCAACAACTTCTGGGAATTCTAGAGCAACTACTGCGCTCAAGTCTCTATCTTCGATTACAAGATCGCTCTTTCTTTCACACGTCCTTCGTTCTTGCGGTCATGAGTTTAGGAATTGAACTTTGGCGATTGATGGTGACGTTACACGAGAGCACAAGGATGCAAGATCACTGAAGAAAGTGATTGTGAATTAATACACATTCTCGAAATGTACTGGATGTACATATGAAAACTCTGACTCATACATATATGTATATGTATATATATGTATGTATATATATATATATATATATATATATATATATATATATATATATATATATATATATATATATATATATATATATATATATATATATATATATATATATATAAAACTTTATATGAAGAGAATGCTATTCGCCTTTTGTACTTTGTGTATGGTCTTGAATATCCAATATAGTAATGTCGAGAGAGAGAGAAAGAGAGAGAGAGAGAGAGAGAGAGAGAGAGAGAGAGAGAGAGAGAGAGAGAGGATAGGGTGACATAAAACATCTACTATCTTACTAAAATACATTTGAAGTCAAAATTATTAGCCCTCCTGTGACTTTTTTGTTCACAGTATTTGCTATAATATTTCTTTTTCTGGAGAAAGTCTTATTTACAGTATTTTATTTCGGCTAGAATAAAAGCAGATTTATTTTTTTAAAGGTCAATATTATTAGCTTCCTTGCTGTCATCATGACAAACATTATTAGAAATGAGTTATTAAAGCTATTATGTTTAGAAATGGGTCTTCTTTCATGAAACTGGGAAAAATTTACAAGGAGGGTAATAATTCAGGAGGGCTATTAATTATGACTTCAACTGTATATGTTACAGGTTAGATCTTAGAAGGGTGAGTATACCATACAATCAACAAAAATCTATGGATAACATTCTCCCTGTGTAGTCTTTAACTCAGGCCTATCACAAAAAAACAAAATACACACACAAAAAAAAACAGAATAAATAAATTTTAAAAAATTTTGGTACAGAAGGGTCTGGATCTCCAGTAGGAATGATGTAAGGTTGCTGAACACTAAGTCCCAAAATCATGTTTGTAAGTCTTTTGTTTGTAGTTGTGGGTAAGTCTCATGATTGGTGTTTTGCACGAGTAAGTTTTTTACTTCCTCTAAGTGTTCTTAGGGCAGCATTTATAAAAATGCTAGCCTGGTACAAATGTGACAGTTTAGAGCTTGTTTGCATAAGTTTCAGTTGTCATTTTGAGTCATAGAGATAGTCATTCATACATTTTCCTTCGGCTTAGTCCCTTAATTATTACGGGTCGCCACAGCGGAATGAACCGCCAACTATTCCAGCATATCGTTTTACACGACGGAAGCCCTTCCAGTCGCAACCCAGTACTGGGAAACACCCATACACTCTCATTCACACACACACATTGATAATGTACACTACGGCCAATTTAGTTTATCCAATTCACCTATACTGCATGTTTTTGGACTGTGTGGGAAACCCACACTGAACATGCAAACGACAATATTAAAGGATTGAAGTGTACAGAAGCTAATCTGGGATTAGTTTATTGTACGAAGCGAGTCGTTCAGTCAGCGCTTATACATGCATTCACTGGTTCAGAGGTTGCATATGAAAGGCGACGATTGAAACACAGCTTTAATGTAAAGAAAGTAAATGCAAACATTTTATTATTAATTTCAGCATGCTTTCAAGATTAAAAATATATCAGAAATATGGGAAAATACTTAATGATAGGATGATAGTGGGACAGAATGGTAAAATACGGGAGAATTTCGGGAAAAACCAGGGGGGTTTACATGAATGAAGGAAGTGTTTGTGGAGAAACAGTTTTGCAAGATAACACAAAACATCTTTGCGAGGGAATGCAAAAAAACTTAAAAATATGTTTTCCTATCTCTCAGTTTTTTTTCCCTCCCAGTTTTTTTTTTCTTCCAACAATTTTTTTCCCCACCATAATGTCCCTTCTGGGTCTCCGTATTGCAGTGAATGGAAGAATACAACACAATTTTTTTTACAATGCTATTTGCTTAAATAATAAAAGAAAAACTTCATGATGATGTTATCAAGACTTTCAGAAAGAGGTAAAAATGTGAGACTGATGATGGCAACCAGAAGAGAAAATAACATCAAATTTGCTGTCCTGTCCCATAGACGTTGCGGTAACACTTTACAATAAGGTTTATTAGCTAAAGCATTTACTAACAAGAACTAATCATGAACAACACTTGTACAGCATTTATTAGTCATGATTGAACATTTACTAATGAATTATTATCCTTATTATTTTTTTTTTATAAGGGTTTTTCACCTTTATTTTGATAGGACAGTAGAGAATTCAGACAGGAAAGCATTGGGAGCAGAGAGAGGGGAAGGATCAGCAAAGGACCTCAAGCTGGGAATCAAACTCGGATCGCCGTGAGCATGTTAGTGCTATATGTCAGCACGCAGTACCACTAGGCTACTGGCGCCAACAACTAATGCATTATTAACATTCATGCCCATGCTTGTTAACATTAGTTAATGCACCATGAGTTAACATGAACTAACAATGAACAACTGTATTTTCATTAACTAACGTTTATTAATATGAATAAATACTGTAGTAAATGTTTTGTTCGTGGTTTGTTCATGTTAGTAAATGCATTACTTAACATTAACTAATGAAACTTATTGTAAAGTGTGACTGACGTTGCATTAGAAACCCCTCACACAAGCAGCAATTTGTTCTTTGTAATTTGAACCAAAGATGATATAATGCATACATAAATACATATAGATGTTCATTGCTTTTTTTTAAATAAAAATATTAAAAACTCATACTCAAGCATCATAACTGGCTTGTGAAAAGGGTCCATATACTACTTTCTTTTGATAATTTAAGTTCAAATTTAATGCGACAGTCACCAAAATGTCACAAATCTAGAACAAAGCTTACAAAGGGCCAGTTTCAAAGAGTTATACAAATTATTTGAAGGGTACTTTAAGATGAAACTTCACATACCGACTCTAGAGACATCAAAGGCTTTTTTGATATCTTGTAAAAATGTGCATACTAGGTCCCCTTTAAATAACAGATTCCGCTAAGCCACATAATCTCATCTGTCTGGTTTTGTCGGCAGTGCAAGAATGTTAGGTTTTGCCTGTAAAAATGTTTTATGTGTCAAGTTATATCATAACTGTGTAATTTACAGCAGTTTGTTGTCTGCTTGTTTAATTGCAAGTTAGTGATTTGAATATATAAACACATAAATATATTAATTTTCCTTCAGCCTCCTTTCTATTTAAGAAGTCGCCACAATGGAAGGAACAGCCAATTATTCCGGCGTATGTTTTATGCAGCTGATGCCCTTACAGCCACAACCTAGTCCTGGGAAACACCCAAACACACTTATACACTATGGCCAATTTATTCATTCTTTTATTTTCCTTCAGCTTAGTCCCTTTAATTATCAGGGGTCGCCACAGCGGAATGAAACGCCAACTTATCCAGCATATGTTTTATGCAGCCGATACCCATCCAGCCGCAACCCAGTCCTGGGAAAAAACCATACACACTCATACACAATAGACAATTTATTCATGTATCTATTTTCCTTCCCTTTAATTATAAGGGGTTGTCACAGCGGATACCCTTCCAGCTGCAACCCAAGTACTGGAAAACATCCATACACACTCATTCACACACATACACTACGGCCAATTTAGTTTATTATGGTATAAACTGTATAATTGAAATTATATTTCGTGTTTGTAAAGTACACCCATCGTAAATGTATAAGTCGTATCCAAACAAACACAGAAAATGTATATGTGTCTGTTCTAACCGCAGATTTTGGAATTGTACCCTCGTAAATTACGAATACGTTCCGTTTTCCTTTACGTTTTTATAATTACATGCATTTTATTTACGCACAAAATATTTATGCCAGCGATTTTATTCCACAGCGTATTCAATTCACCAATAGCGCATGTCTTTGGAATGTGGGGGAAACCAAAGTACCCAGAGGAAACCCACGACAACACAGGGAGAAAATGCAAACTCCACATAGAAATGCCAACTGGTCCAGTCGGGACTCGAACCAGCGACCTTCTAGCTGTGAGGCGAAAGTGGTAACCGCTGAGCCACTGTCTAATTTTTTTTCAAGTATTATTATTGTTATTTTTAAAGGGTCACGAAACACCAAAACACATTTTTTGAGCTGTTGACAGTCGTATATGTGTCCCACACTGCTAAAAACACTATTAGGACACCTATATTTCACTAAAAAGTGTAAATTGGTTGTTTTTGCGTTATTTCAAGCTAAATCGTACTTCCAGTTTGAAACTAATTTTTGAAGCTGCGTCACGGTCATGACATAATAGCCTGTATTCCAGCGTGCAGACTGGGCGTCTGTGCCAGAGTGAGTCTTATTACGTCTTACAGTGTGCTGCATTAATGCATGAGTAAGGCTTGGTTCAAACCAATCAGCGCGCTCTATTGTGCAACTTCATTAATATTCATTACTGTCATCGTTTTTAGACGACAGAGACGCCACGTTGTGTTGGCAAAACAAGCGTGAAGTGCTGCTTTTATAGTTTGCTGCAGTTAAGTTTTGTTTTCATTTTCTCTCTGTGAGAGCGCAGCTGGAGTCACGCGTGGATTAACAGTGTACGCGACGCTCGACAACAATAACTTACGTGTCTAAGGAGGATTATTGTTTACCTGAGAGCTGTTCTCATCTGCAAACGCTGAGATCCGGATTCACTTGTAGTCTTCTCTTAATAAAGACGCGGCTCTAGTTGCTGGTGATTGTCCTGTCTCTACAGATTTGGTAAGTGAGCGACCAGTGCTCTTTGTTTATTCAGTTTGTTCGTATCGAACTAAGTTAACTATTGCACCGAGTGTAAACATGTTAGCACTACAACCACATTTTAACCTCGTGTAGGATTTTCACCGCATTTTGTGACCGGAATAACACACGCGGCTTTCTGACACTACCTGCCGAGTGCATCTAAGTTTCCAGGAAATGCTGAGTTTTTTTTTTTCTCTCTTTTGCCGAACGATTAATATCAAACTTTGCATGAAAAATACACGCTTAGAGCAGCTCCTCGAATCAAATATCTCGTTTGTCGCGAGGGACATGAATGAATTCCCTGAATGAAAGAGCCAAACTGCAGTTAAAGTCCACCATTTAATAATTTGGCAAATAATTCGACTACAGATGTCCATGTAAACACAGTCACTTTGTCCCCAGTGTGTTTGTGTTTTGACTCTGAAAGCCAGCGCGTCCAAATAGACACTCCCACACCATGCCTCTTTTCTTCCTCCGACACTCCCCCCTAAACAAAGCTGGACACGCCCACTTTTCTGACTTTTTCCAAAGTAGAGGTGTAAAAACACCCTGCTGAAACGAGGGGGTTTCATGGCCCTTTAATGAACAAAACAAATCACAGCATTAAATATGTTAGCAGACTTCACATTACCGGGTTCAGACATGGTCCAAGCGTCACATCTGAAGGAAGGGCTAGCGGTCGAGGGATCACCAACTCCAACCACATTAGCACCATAGACCCTAAACTGATACACTGAGCCAGCAGTCAGACCTCCAACCTTCAGAAAGAACATTTCATCTGAGCAATTACAGTATTATAACACCACACTATTTTATTAGAAACCCATTAACATTAGCTGATACAACAACAGCATGCACAGGATGCTGCAATACATGGCCACCTTGTGCAGTCTTTCCTTAACGGGCGGGATGTTGACCTCCTTCCACGTCTTCTTGGCCACGTTGCATTTGTCAATGTAATAATCGGTGACCTCTGCTCCTCCAGAATGGATGGGCTGCTTCCAGTTGAGCACCATGGATTCCCCGTCACAATACAGAAGAGAGATGTCATAAGGGGAAGAGGGCAACTCTGTGGAGAAGACAGATTGCTTCAGTTGGATGTAGCCATTACTCAATGTCTTCTACACGGGGCAACATGCAATGACGTGCAATGCACATCTCTGGCTTATAATATGCACATTTCATAGGGAAATGTTGCGCCTGGAGGTGTAATATAATAGGATGAAATGCATCTTAATGTTGCACATAAATATAAGGCTCAAATTATAGCAATGCTTTCAGCAAGAGAATGTAGGACTCACAGTGAAAACAGAATGAGCTGCTTTCTGTCTACTGCCTACATAAACAGCTGCCTTCTGAAGTAGCAGTGTAAAGGAAATGGATACGCATTTAGAATATTGAACATGTAAGAGCCTTATTTTAGAATACTGGGTCACACTTTATTTTGATGGTCCGTTTGTTTAATTCAAGGTACATTGCATCTACATGACAACTAATTCTCATTAGATTAGACTGTTATGTTAGGGTTGGGGTTAGTGTAAGTTGACATGTACAGTACTTGCAAAGTTTCTTATAGTCAGTTAAATGTCTTTTTAGCAGCAGTATCAACAGATATTAAGCAGACAGTCTACGAATACTCAAACGGACCGTTAAAATTAAGCTTATACTGCAGTTTTGCGAAAGTTGCTTCAAAAAAGTAATTATTTACATAATTAAAATTGTATTTAAATTACATTCTTAATTACAATATTGGAAAAAGTCACTTAGTTACTCAATAAATTATTTAATTACTTGAACACAAAACAATCAATGTATAAATGCACTACATATAAATGTTAGAGCCGCATAAACAATTGAAACCTTTATAATCATGACATGTGTGAATGAGACTTTATGCATGCTTATGAACTGTTATTAATAGTCATTTGCTCAGTTGTGTCATATTGAATGCGAAGATGACATCACTTGTTTTTACAACTTGACATAATACATCACAACCAGTCTTCATGTTTGTCATGTCAACTTGACATTACCAAGACACCATATCTTGTCATAAATATGTCATAAACATGACTGCTAAGAGGCCATTATAATAGTTCCATGAATATTTTTATGATCACTTTTGTAGTGGAGCAAACTGTATTTGCATTAAATGTATATATATTTTTTGTCAAAAATGATTTTAAAGAGATTCATTAATATTTCATGACATTAACAGCAAATTTAGCTTGTACTATAGTAGTTAAGGTCAAAAAACTATTAATGACACTGTTATAAAAATTATGACATTTATACTGACTTCATGACAATTATGTTTATGACAGATTTATGACAAGTTTTGTTGTATTGGTAATGTCAAGTTTACATAAAAACAAAAAACAGGTTGTGATGTATTTGTTAATGCCAAGCTGTCATAAAAACAATTTTAAAATTTTAAATGCCATAACTGATTAAATTACACCTATTGACATTTGTTATAAGCAAGCATAGAATCTCCTTCACATTTAAAATATTAAAATATTAGGCTGAATAATAAAATCTATTTCTAAATAAAATAAGTAACTTATTATTAGCTAGGAAAATGAAAATAGCAGCAACACAGAAAAGTTCTTACAACATTTATGACAGGTTTTCATTAAAGTATTGGCTGCTTGACAATTTCATTCTTGCACTGCAGATGAATAAACATTTCTGTTTAGAAAAAACCATAAAAACAGATGTTGCCAAATTGCCCTTTGCAGACATAATAGGAAGTTGAAAATGATAATAAATTACAATATATATCAAAGAATATTGTAATGCATTAAAAATTGAAATAACATTACATTGCCACTTAAATATTATGATAATATCATATTGTGGGGTCATTCCCACCACTAATATTTACTGCATTTTAAATGTTTTGGGTCAGTTAGAACATTTGATGGTTATATAAATTCAAAGTCTTAAAAGTTGAACTTTTCTTATCCACTTGTTGACTGTTGTGTATACACTCACCGGCCACTTTATTAGGTACACCTTACTAGTAATGGACTCCCTACTGCCTTCAGAATTTCCTTAATCCTTCATGGCAAAGATTCAACAAGGTACTGGAAATATTCCTCAGAGATTTTGGTCCACATTGACATGATAGCATCACACAGCTGCTGCACATCCATGATGCTCAGAGATGCTTTTTTGCATACTTCGGTTGTAACAAGGGGCTATTTGAGTTCCTGGTGCCTTTCTATCAGCTCAAACGAATCTTTCCATTCTCCTCTGACCTCTGTCATCAACAAGGCATTTGTGCATACAGAACTGCCACTCACTGGATATTTTGTCTTTTTCAGACCATTCTCTGTAAACTCAAGAGATGGTTGTGCATGAAAATCCCAGTAGATCAGCTAAAATACTTAGACCAGCCTGTCTGGCACCAACAACCATGCCACGTTCAAAGTCAATCAAATCACCATTCTTCCCCATTCTGATGCTCGGTTTGAACTGCAGCAGATTGTCTTGACCATGTCTGCATGCCTAAATGCATTGAGTTGCTGCCATGTGACTGGCTGATTAGAAATCGAGCAGTAAGACAGGTGTACCTAATAAAGTGGCCAGTGAGTGTACATTGGAATTGTTTGATTTTTAAATACTGTTGTTACTGTTATCTAATTTTTGCGCTGTAAAAAAAATAATAAGTTGGCAAGACATTCAAGTTGTCCCAACTTAATTATTTTTGCAGATTTAAGTCGATTGAACATAAAACAATTAAGTTAGCCCAAAAAAACCTCAAGAATTGTGTTGATTCAGCTCATTTTAAATAAGTAGTTTGAACAAGATGCAAAACTCTTTTATTGAGTGTACACTTTCCTCTATAAGCCATCTTGTGTTATAAGGTGTTACTACAGTAAGTTATTGAGTTGACTTGAGAAATGCTTTCATCTAATAATTTCATTTTCATCACTGATTTAACTGCTTACTTTATATATACCCCAGACAGGCCTGCATTTTTAAGGTCTAAAAGTTTCATTTTTAGTTGTGTCTTTTGAAGTCTCCATATATGGAATTATACTCCTGAGTCCAAACGCAGGATTGCTGTCCGCTCAAGCTAAAGAGTTATAAAGCAATCAGCTCTGCAGATAATCCAGATCTGTAAAAAATTAATAGACTTCTGCTGCTGGAATAATTTACTTGTTGACTAAGAGTTCCATTGAGATGTGGAAAGAAAAACATTCTCACTCATCTGGTATAAATTATTAAACCAATTTAGCAAAGATTGAAGGGAATAAAATGATTTCTAAAACATCTCTGTCTACCAGGGGTATGACCATAAAACATATTCACACTGTGATGTTTATATGTCACAGTAACTTTTTAAAATCACACATACTGTGAAATGCATATCACAAGACAAAAAAGGATTCATAAACCACATCATTAATATAAAATAATACAAAATACACTTTCCACCAAAACATAAATCGTTGAGCAATGAAATGCATCATAGTGTTTATTGGAGCAATAAACCATATTGCAGAATCCCTGTGGTATAAGTTTACCATGTACTGTATTGAACTGCAAACAAAATTGTTGAATTTATAAAAGCAAATTAGTGAAAAAGTATCATTATATAACTGTTAGGTATCTGGTCCCTGCTCTTGCTCCCACCAACAGAGATCTCCACCACATTTTCTGAGAGGGTGCTCGCTGCAGAGCCATTTGAGCAGAGCTGAGCTCCAGCAAGGGGGAGCATGAGCTCTCGCTCTGCCTCCTAAGCTGTTTTAATGCGTACACCAACCCCACCCCTAACCCTACCCCCAGTGACATCACTCGTAGAAGAAGTGCAAAAAAGGTGGAGCTCAAGCTCAAGCTCCCCCTCTCTGGAGCTCAGCTCGGCCAAATGGCTCTGCAGCGAGCACCACTTGCATTTTCCTGATTGGACTCCATCTCCCATAAATCTCTCTGCCTAGCAACTAGAGACTAGTATAAGTGGTGTAAAGTAACATATTACAAATACTTAATTTGCTGTAACTGCATATTTTACCCATAAATTACTTTAGTAGATTAAGAAACGTTTATTTACAGTTGAAACCAGAAGTTTCCACGCACTGTCATTGTTAAAAGTCAGATGTTAGAATTATCAAATTTGTTTCTGTTATGCTTAATAGTTATTTTTGAGAAACTGTTTTAATTTTCTTGAAAGTCTAGTTTACATGTAATACGATTATTATGCCTCTGAAAAAGCTCAGATGATGGTGTCAAGGTTTTGGAAGTTTCTGATTGGCTAGTTTACAAAATTTGAGTTAATTGGGGGCACAACTTCAGAATAGTATTTAAGGAAAACCTCAAACACACTGCTTCCTTGTGTGACAACATGGGAAAATCTAGAAGCCAGAATCAACAAAAAAGCCAGATTACAATTTGTTAAATTACACTGGATAAATAATATTTTTTTGGAGACATGTCCTGTGGTCTGATGTAACTAGGAAGATTGAACTGTTTGGCCATAATGATCAGTGTTACATATGGAGGACAAAGGGAAAGCTTACAAGCCAAGGAACACCATCCCAACTGTGAGGTATGGGGGCAGCAGCATCATGTTGTGAGGCTGTTTTGCTGCAGGAGGGACTGGGTTAATTCAATGCATAGAGGGCATCATAAAGAAAGAACATTAGGTAGAAATACTAAAGGAACATTTCAAGACATCAGCCAGGAAATTAAAACTTGGCCACAAATGGGTCTTCCAAACAGACCATGACCCTAAGCATACTGCCAAATTAGTTCAACTGTGCTTTAAGGACAACAGAGTGAATGTTTTAAAGTGGCCATCACAAAGCCCTGATCTCAATCCTATAGAAAATGTGTGGGCAGAGTTGAAAAAGCTTGTGTGAGCAAGACAGCCAACAAATCTAACTCGGTTACACCAATTCTGTCAGGAGGAAAGAGCAAAAAATCCTTCAAACTATTGTGAGAAGCTTGTGGAAGGATACCCAAAACATTTGACCAAAGTTATACAGTTTAAAAGCAAAGCTAAAAAAAATACCAAGGAAATGTAAACTTTTGACTGTCTAGAAATTAATAAAAAATTCTTCTTCAAAAAAAAAACAAATTCTCTCATGATTCTGGCATTTGGCAAATGTAAATTATTTAGGTAATCCTAACGAACCTAAAATAGTAAACGTTTAGTATGATTTACCATCAGACATTTTAAAAATATATATTGTTCCTTTTTTGAGTGTACGTAAACTTCTGGTTTCAACTGTATGTTTTTAGTCCATTTTTAGATCTGTATGGGTAATTTTACTGCACTGTTACACCTCATTCACACTAACAGCGACTTTGTAGCTGCCTGTCGCTCTGGGTGGCGACATGCTGCAAAAGCAGGTCTGTGTAGGTATATACAACACAAATACATCCGCCCTCTGAGCCTCTAAAGTTGAAGGATTCTCATGTTTGTCAAGTCGCTCGACTTGCCCACCTGGTCGCTGTCGCACGTGTTGACTGAGTTCACTAGTAGTTGCTCAATCTACATTGAAATGACCAGTCGCTTGTCGCTTTTCTGCTGCAAGTCGCTTGTATTGTGAATGAGACTTTATACTCTACCAAAGCTCATTATGATTATGTACCTCCACATACATTTCTGGAGAGTGCCAAAAACGTCCCTGGAGTTACGATTTTTTGCAGTTTTTGTTTTCGCAAATCCACCAGAGGCCGCTGTCGACTGACTGACTGACCAACTGCAATGCCTAATACATGCCTTAATGCATTGAGTTGCAGCCAGGCGATTGGCTGATTAGAAATTTGCATTAACAAGCAGGTGTACCTAATAAAGTGGCCGGTGAGTGTATACAGAAATCGCAGTTGTGATCTTAAAAACTAAAAACAGCCCACTTTTTTGTACCTTATATGATGTTTGAAAACAAATAACATTTATTAGTCGTGTTTTACATGCATCATCCATAGTCATCATAACATATCGTCTGGTTCATGGTTTATTTCTTTAATAAAAAAAAATAAAAAAATTACTTGCTGATGTCTTTTTCCACTCAACTGTGCTGTATTCTAAAGAAATGTTTGACGTGCCAAATTAATCTTTTCTGTTGTTATTGCGTAGGAACTCTCCAAAGCGCTTTCTATGAATGAAGATAAATAGAGACATTTTACAACCTGATGTAAAGTCATTAAAAAGGAATCTGGTGGGAAATTTCTGTCGGGTACCTTGTTTTGTCATTACGCTATACTTCCTGTTCAAAAGCAGCTTCTGAGTGTGTTTAGCAAAAGGAAAAATGTATCGAATAAACAGTTGATGGAATATCAAAAGAGACTGTGTTTGGTGAGACTACTTACTAAGAGCAGCTCTCACAGAAAGAGGGGCTGATTCCTGGGATTCGTCACTGAGGCCCAGCTCGTTGATGGCTTGTACGCGGAAAACATACGACTCACCGGTGGTCAGGCCATGCACAACAAACCTGTGTGAACCCAATAATGAGGTAGTGAAAGAGGAAATTGATGTTCCTTAATTTATCCTTTACAGAGAATAATATCCACAAAAGAAACATGTCAGCAACACAAAATCCTAAAGAAAGCTTTCCGATTTCCCATCAAGAGATACATGCTATGAAAGCAACATACTTTCTAGTTTGTCGATATACTGCCTATGGGTACCTGCAGCGTCTTCATAGTGGTATAATATGTTTGACAAGTTTTGCTTCAATATCTCATCCCTGGGACTGAGCAAAGGTTTCTGACCTACTTTAAATAGATTCATGAGATATAGCATGTTTCCCAGAACTTTGTACATCTAAGAAGAGCAAAAATAATATTTTTCAAGTCAGAGTCTGTTCATTGCTATTACAGTTTAGTTCAATTAATTTAAAAATGTTCATCAATAATAAAAATAAAAGAGCTGCTTGATAGGTGAATCTGGAGTAGGTGATAGTGTCATCAACCAGCAAAATACAGTTCATGTGTTCCTCTCATAGCAAAGTGATGATACACGGGCAACTTTTACAGCAATGTCGCCCTGTTCACTCAACAGTTCTTTTTGAGGCAACCATATTTAACTTAATTTATATTAATTTAATTTTTTTTTTTTAGTATTTTATTATATTATGTATGTATTTATGTATTGATTTATTTATTTAATTTATTTAAATTTATTTTTTTATCTAATTTTTTTATATTTAAATTAACTTAATTTAATAAAAAAATTATTTAATTTAATTTAATTTAGGCAGTTCATTCCGCTGTGGCGACCCCAGATTAATAAAGGGACTAAGCCGACAAGAAAATGAATGAATGAATGAATTTAATTTAATTTAATTTAATTTAATTTAATTTAATTTAATTTAATTTAATTTAATTTAATTTAATTTAATTTAAATTTAATTTAATTTAATTTAATTTAATTTAATTTCTTATTTTATTTTATAATGTATTTATTTAATGTATTTATTATTATTTTACTTATTTTATTTATTTTATTTAATTTTGTTTTGTTTTTATATCCAATTTAACTTAATTTAATTTGAAAAGATAATTTAATTTAGTTAAATTTAATTTAATTTAATTTAATTTAATTAATTATTTATTTATTTATTTATTTATTTATTTATTTATTTATTTATTTATTTTATTTTATTTTATTTTATTTTATTTGTTTTTATTTGTTCCACACAATTCCTTCATGTTGTCCCAACACAAATCGATAAACTTAACTCAATTGATTGAACATAAATTTGTTTTAAACCCACTTAAATTTGCTAAAACGAGTTTTCCCAAAAAAAACTTAAGAATTGTGTATTCTCATATAACTAAATATAAAACTCGTTTTAACTAAGTAGTCTGAACAAGCAGCTAAAGTAATTTTTTGAATGCATTGTGTACTTATATACCTTGTGTGCTTATGGGGCTTGTGATTAGCCGATGCCCAGTCCTTAGAACCTTTGACACAAGAATCGATGTAATATCCAATCAGGTTATTGGGATCCTTCGGAGGAGCCCACTGGATTAGAACAGAGGTGTCTGTTTCCCTGGTTGCGACGACTTGTCCGGGAGCCGAGGGCACACCTGAATGAACAAAGAACTTCATTTCAAGGCTGATTTCACCAACCAGCCCAATCAATTTCTTGATGACCTATCATGCATGAATTAGTTCCACTACAGAAAGGCATATAAAATTCATTACTGCCTTAATAACAACATCAAAGTCACAGCCTGACCAAAGCTTCAAAGATGTATATACAATTTCATATGCAGAAGATTCACCATTTCAATAGCTTAACTGAATATATCGGACGTGTGGTGGCCTTTGACATGCATTTTTTACCCTTTAGTTGCAAGGTAGTTATAGTGCTGGTGGGCTCCGAGGGTTCACTGATGCCATATATATTAGCAGACAGAACACGGAAGAGATAGTCCTTTCCTTCAGACAGGTCGAAGACAGCATAGCGAGGGGATCTGATGGGCACTTTAGTGTTCACTCTCTGCCAAGATCCTGCTCCAACCTGAAGCTGTATGATAGCAGAGCCAGCAAAACACAATATTGAGCATTGAGAGGACCATGCTTTTGGCAACCACGAGCATTAAGGAAAGATTACAAATTATCTTTCATGTCCAGTGTTGTTAAAAATTTATTTGGAAATCCTTGATTTTCATGTTTAAATTATATACATAGACACAATTCTAATGTTTTTGGCTCTATACACCAACATAATTTATTTGAAATGAACAAGATGTGCTTTAACTGCAGACTGACAGCTTTAATTCAAGGGTATTTACATCCAAATCAGGTGAACTCTGTAGGATTTACAACAGTTTGCATATGTGCTTCCCACTTGTTAAGGGTCCAAAAGCAATTGGACAATTGACTTCAAAAATCTGTTCTATGACAAGGTGTGTTATTCCTTCATTATCCCAATTGTAACTCTCAAGATGAGATCCAAAGAGCTGTCACTATCAGTCAAGCAAGCCATCATTAGGCTGGAAAACAAAACAAACCCATCTGAGAGATGGCAAAAACTACAGGCATGGCCATGTTTGGAACATTTGTTAAAAAGAATGAACGCACCAGTGAGCTCAACATCACCAAAAGACCCTGATGACCACAGAAACAACTGTGGTGGATGAACAAATAATTATTTCCCTGGTGAAAACACTCTTCACAACAGTTGGCCAGATCAAGACCACTCTCAAGGAGGTAAGTGTATGTGTGCCAGAGTCAACAATCAAGAGAAGGCTACACCAGGGTGAATACAGAGGGTTTACCACAAGATAAACACCACTTGTGAGCCTCAAAAACAGTAAGGCCGGATTACAGTTCTAAAAAGCCTTTACAGTGCTGGAACAAACATCCTATGGACAGATGAGATCAAGATTAACTTGTAACAAAGTGATGGGAAGAGTAGAGTATGGAGAAAGAAAGGAACTGTTCATGATCCTAAGCAGTGAAGCATGGTGGAAGTAGCTACATGGCTAGGGCATTTATGGGTGTCAATGGAACTGGTTATCTTATATTTATTGATGATGTGACTGCTGACAAAAGCAGCCAGATTAATTTAGAAGTGTTTCAGGTAATATTTTCTATTATTATTATTGTTATTATATATATATTTTTTTTATTATTAACCAAATACTTCAGAACTCATTGGACGGTGCTTTACAGCGCAGATGAAGAATGACCCAAAGCATACTGCAAAAGCAACCAAACAGTTTTTGAAGGGAAACAGGTGGATTGTTGTTCAATGGCCAAGTCAAATCACCTGACCATAATCCGATTGAGCATGCGTTTCACTTGCTGAAGACAAAACTGAAGAGAAAATGCCCCAAGAACAAACAGGAACTGAAGACAGTTTAGTAGAGGCCTGGCAGAGCACAACCAGGAATGAAACCCAGCGACTGGTGATGTCTATGCTCTCCAGAATTCAGGCTGTAATTGACTGCATAGGATTTGCAACCAAGTATTAAAAAGTAAAAGTTTGAATTATAATTATTATTCTGTCCAATTGCTTTTGGGACCTTAACAAGTGAGAGGCACATTTGCAAACTGTTGTAATGCATAAAGCAGGGGTCGCCAATCTCGGTCCTGGAGGGCCGGTGTCCCTGCAGGGTTTAGCTCCAACTTGCCTCAACACACCTGCCTGGATGTTTTAAGTATACCTAGGAAGACCTTGATTAGCTTGTTCAGGTGTGTTTGATTAGGGTTGGAGCTAAAATCTGCAGAACACCGGCCCTCCAGGAACAAGTTTGGTGACCACTGGCATAAAGTGTTCACCTGATTTGGATGTAAATACCCTCAAATTAAAGATGACAGTCTGCAGTTAAAGCACATCTTGTTTGTTAGTTTTAAATCGATTATGTTGGTGTATAGAGCCAAAAATGTTGAAATTGTGTCAATGTGCAAATATTTATGGACCTAACTGTGTGTATATATATATATATATATATATATATATATATATATATATATATATATATATATATATATATATATATATATATATATATATATATATATATATATATATATATATCCTGTTTAAATAGTCAAAATTATTAGCCCACTTGTGATCTTTTCTATAATATTTTTTTTCTTCTGGAGAAAGTCCCGGCTAGAATAAAAGCAGTTTTAGACAGAAACAGACCAAACCATCATTATACAATGATTTGCCTATTTATCCTAACTTGTCAAGTTAACCTATTCAACCTAGTAAAGCCTTTAAATTGCACGTTAATGCTGAATACTAGTATCTTGAAAAGATGTAAAAAAAAAAATGTTTAATGTTCCATCATCATGGAAAAGATAAAAGAAAACAGTTATTAAAACAAAAAATAAACAGGAGGACTAATAATCATTGACTTCAACTATATGTGGTATCTGTGTTGTGTACTTGTATGTGGTAATGTATTGTGAGGTCAGAGACAAATTTTCAGGGTGGATAATAACGTAAGTAAAGCAATAGGGAGATATCAGGAGTTACTGGAAATATTGTAAGATAAATTTAATATGGGAAAAAAAAACAAGATTTTTTTTTCAGCCACAAATGCTCCCAGGCACTAATTTGATTTAACAGAACAAAGGACTGGTGATGGATTTGCCACAGTCCCAATATCATCAATCACAAATCCCAATAAGCACTCAAACATTTTTTTTCTTATTTTCATGTATCTTGGCTTTTACTGTATTTTACAATTTTTATAATTAAAAAGAAAATATAAGACAGGTGATAACTGTGATTAAATAAGGGATCAATCCGAAGGAAAATGAATGAATGATAACTGTGAAAACTCAATTAAATTTAACACTTAAGTTTAACAAGGACATATTAACCCATGTGTATTGTTCAATTTGACAATCCTTTCATTATGTTGGTGGCTGTTTTTGCCCCATTGACCTTCAATAAAATGACATTGTTTGATCACAAAGTCATGACCCCATTATCATACATTCTTGATTGTTTGTGGTTTTCCCTGTTGGGGTAAAAAGAGGTAAAATGTGTCATTTTTACAGTTGATCATCAGTTTGAAACATTAACCCTTTAGATAAGCCTGTGCAAAAACGTTTCTGGCTTGTATATGGAGTATAAAAACAGATTATAGTGTCCATACATTCATTCTTTCATTAATTTTCTTGTCGGCTTAGTCCCTTTATTAATCCAGGTTCGCCACAGCAGAATGAACCACCAACTTATCCAGCACTTTTTACGCAGCGGATGCCCTTCCAGCCGCAACCCATCTCTGGGAAACATCCACACACACATTCATACACACTCATACACTACAAACAATTTAGCCTACCCAATTCACCTGTACCGCATGCTGTGGGGGAAACCGGAGCACCCGGAGGAAACCCACGCGAACACAGGGAGAACATGCAAATGCCAACTGAGCTAAGGTTCGAACCAGCGACCCAGCGACCTTCTTGCTGTGTGGCAACAGCACTACCTACTGCGCCACTGCTTCCCCGTGTCCTTAGATACATACACTTAAATGTTCTGAGAGCTGAGGTGCTTATTTTAATTTTCTTAAACATATCAAGATAAGTGTCTCTCTCACACTATCACACGATCACTCAAAGAGACACTCCATATAACTACATAAAAAAGTCAGTTTTTATGCACCACAAATGGTGATCAAATGTAAAAGTGACAAATGTTCCACCTTCCCAATAGGGAAAACCACCAACAATTAAGAATGCATAATTATATATAGCTTTGCAATCAAAAATGGGGCAAAAAGAGCAAATACCATAACAAAAGTGTAGTAAATTTGCCCAGAGTGTGTTGTAGAGTTTGTTTGTTTGTTTTTTTAATTCCAAACATTTTCCTGAATTATGCGTCAAAATAAGATTTGTCACCAAAAACCATTCCATTTGCTGAAACACAAAGTTGTGACCAAATAGAGACTCAAAATCACCTCAGAATGGATGAAAAACATCCCCAAACAGCACACAAGGGTTAAAATAAAGTGTAACCACCCTACAGTATTCCCAAGGGTTGCATCGTCTGACACAAAACAAAGACTGCTTTTGAAATATCCTTCTTAGATCTTAGCTTCTCGGTGACGTCAGAAGAGAAGTGCTGAAATAAAAGTTTGTGACTATTCGGCTGGGTTAGTGTCTGGCAGTGAGCTGAAACTAACCTTCTCAATGTAATACCACATGGGGGCTTTGCTATGGTAGACTGGAGAGACCCAACTGAGCACAACATATGTTCGGTCGGTCTCTGAAGCGCAGACTTTAGAGGGAGGTCCTGGAGCTTTTCCCTCAGCTGCAGGCAAAGCACATCAAACAGAATTACTGTTCTACCCTGAACACATAGACACACACCAGTACACACACTCGGAAATATCCCACTATTTTTGCAGTCGTTTTAAAAGCAACTTTAATATAAATGGACTGATATATGAATATCTTTTTTTGCTGCTGCTGCTGCTGCTGCTGAGATATACAGTATATAGAATACACATACATGCATACATACATACATATATTTTTAAAGGGGCCCCTTTTATTAGGGGTTACAATCACACTTTTGCCATTTTGTGGCAACAGTGTGTGAATATAACCAGCCTCTAATGGAAAAAACTATTTAATTCTATTTCTAATCACATTTCATTTGTAGAAACAATTTGATTGGCATCCTCCCTTTGTCTAAAGTCCATTCATTAGTGATAATCTGTCCCTCATTGGCAAAAACAGCCCTAAGTGAGATGCAGCCATCCGTCATTAGAGTTTTGAATCTTTATGGGGACGCATAGGCATTTATGGCTCTGCCTAGGGCTGTGACGGTAACAGATTTATTGTTTCAGCTGTGATAAAGCAAGAAATTAAGCTGTATGTCGCTTAAAAATTATATATATATATATATATATATATATATATATATATATATACATACACATACATGAGCAATTACATGCAAATGTCAACCTTGAAAAAAAAAATTCAGTTTCCACCAAAATACTGAAACTGTTGATTTACCAAAGTCACACAAGTGGCAATTTCACATCTCGTCATCTTAGAAGTATAAGGTTCTATCTGACATTTTTGTCAAAAAATGTCAAGATTACCAGCGATCATTTCCCATAAGATCGCTGGTTTGCACCTACAATAACCATGGACTACAAATCTGCCATTTCTGGACAACATATTCATACATGCACTCCGGTCACACTCACACATGCTTCCTCATCTAGACTGATTACATTCACACCACTTGAGGATCGTCAGAGACTGATTAACACACACTATTTAAGCCACACATTCACCCCTTCAGTTTGCCGAGTCTGTTATCTGTCACAGTAGCATTACAACGTGTTTCCCAGTCTTGTTATCTTGTGTACCGACCGTTAGCCTTGTTAGCCTCTTTGTCTTTGCCTGCCGCCTGCCTTTCTGACCTCTTGCCTGTATTCGACTGTGAATAAACCTGCATATTGGATCTTACCTCAGCTGTTGGTGTTACTCCCCGTGGTTACAAAACTGAGTTGTTGACATATTCTTATTAAATGACAACTTATTTGCATTATGGGATGTTTTTTCATCAGTTGTTTACATTGTAAGACTTTTTATTTAAAAAAGAAATGTTACACACACACTGTTAGCAATAGAATGCAAAAACTTTGAAGCTCAATATCTCTAAATCATTCAGAGCGCAGATAGAACCATCCAAGGTGACGATCTGTCACATCCATAACTGAGAGATGTCACATCCATAACAACACTTTTTCCTCATAAATGCAAAAATTTTAAATAAAATAAATTCAATCATGTTTGTTCTACAGAGAGCCAACTCTTATCCTTTTGATTAGCATCAATTTTAGGGGGGTTGTGCAGTTTAATTTACAGAATTTCTACAAAGCACGTTGTATGCTCTAAACTCGCATACTTGTTTGGTCACATCCATAACACATCTTTATTTTCATTAAAAGTACAAAACATGTTTACAGATTGATATTTTTCTGATCCCACAACTCTCTGGTTAGTTGTTCTGTAAAATATAAACAGATGTTTCAATATATGTTCACAAGTACTTACCATGTTAATTTATGTTTTGAGTTTTTACTTCAATTGTCACATCCATAACACTGGAATTGCTCATTTGCATGTTACATAGGCTCAATTGATTGTCGGTAACCCTTTCAAACGATAGACCTCATCAATGACCGATTGAATGTGGACATTTAAAGGATAAGTCAATGGTAACCTTTTAACTATTTTGTCTAAAATGAATGTTGTCATACACAGTGAAACTATTTAATAGGCTACTCTTTTATTTTTGATCATATAGTTAACAGCAATACATTTTTCACAATTGAATGTTTAACTTTTATTTCACTTATAATTGTTATAAGTGAAATAAAACTTACTCAACTTACAATTTAACAAAGCTGGCGTGCGTTTTCGAATACCATCATTATGGAACTAAGGTTGCAAGTTCGCCTGTGTGTGTAGCTTTTAGCATAGAATATTAACAGAATTAATGTTTATGCATTAAATAAAATATCCACAATACCCTGGAGAAAAAAAACACACTAAAATAATGGATTATGCATGCTAATGCAAAAAAAAAGAAAAGTTTGCAGTATTTATTCAACAAAAGAAAGTATATTTTCAATATATTCAATAAAAAAATCAACTATAAAATTTCAAAAATGTATATAGTTTGGACAAAATTCAGAGTAAAATGTAAGACATTGTAAAAATAGTTCTGTAGGCCTGTATATCTTTATAAACAGTGTATGAACTTGAATGGCAGCTGTTGTTTTTGATCTAACAGCTTCAAAACTACATGCTGAATGCTGTGAGTTTGTCTCAGGATAATGTCACATGGAGGGGAACCAGATATTTACCTAGTGAAACTAAAACATGTAATAGTAATTGGTACTTTTTACCCAAGTACATATTTCAGGCCATACTTCTTTACTTTTACTTGAGTACAAAAGTCTATTCAGTACTTCAACATTTACCAGAGTCATTTTAACATGAGTATCTGTACTTCTACTTGAGTAAAGGATGTATGTACTTTTGCCATCTCTGCTTATTATGAAAAAAACTACCTATGCTGGATATTAAAATGGATTCAGTCAGTGTTTTCGCTTTGTAATCTAAATTTGTACTTTAAGTAAAAAAGTATTCAAGTATTTTTTTATTTAGTTTATTCTGTTTATCTATACAATCCTGAAAGTTTCACAAGCAAAATAAACAATAATGTAAAAATGTCCGGAGATGAAGGTAATAACCACATCACCACATTACAGAAATAATGAGACGTCAACCACAGTGATGGGGTTGTCGTCCCACCCCTAGCTCCACCTTCTTTTAAAAAGAGCACAATCTTATTCAAATTTAAAGTGACAGTCACCAAAATGGCACAATTTGGATCAAAGCCTAAAAGGTGCAGTTTCAAACATATTTCTGTGTGTATTTTGAGCTGATGCTTCCCTAACACTCCAGGGACATCAGAGACTTATTTTACATCTTGTAAAAAGGGTCATTATATAGGTCTCCTTTACCATTTACTGTATCCTTTAACATGTACTGTATTTATAACAAATAAAGTCTACATACATACTCACACATTTGGCAATACTGTGTTCAATTCAAGCATTGCGTGAGCAGGGTGTGAGCAGAGCGTAAGCAGCGCATGCTTTTTCAACGTCCATGTTAACAGATTGGAGCTTTCATACTGCACGCAGAAGCAGCGCGTCAACACGTGACATAAGCGTCGCTGAAGCAGCAGTGCCGGCGCTGTAGTTTTGGTGCTGGGTCTATTTTTGCCGCGCTGCTTACGCTCAATTAAAGTGACAGTGTATTGATAATGACCAAAAACACATTGAATGACAGTAAAAAGTAGCAATTTTACCCAATAAATGCATCAGTAATCTCTACTGACCTATATATAGTCAATAAAATGAACGTAAACGATTAAAAACGGCAAAAAATATATATTTTGGCCCAAACTATAAAGCCAAATGTAAAACAACTTTAGTATTAGTTTTGCTAAGTAAGTTTTAAACATATTTCTGTGTGTATTTTAAGCTGATGTTTTCCTAACACTTTAGGGACATGAGAGACTTATTTTACATCTTGTAAAAAGGGGCATAATGTAGGTCTCCTTTAACATGTACTTTCTCGTTTAACATGTCCTGCAGCTATCACAAATAAAGTCTACATATATCCTCGCACATGGGTGATACTGCTTGATGTGTTCATTTCAATTTGAAAAACACCCACAGATGTTTGCACGTTCTCCTCCTGATGGAATTCTCATCAAAAACTAATCAGTACCTCTCAGAAGAGAACCAATTACGGGCTGGATAATTATTGCTAATTCTGAAAGCGAAAACCATGAACAGAATAAGGGGGGAAAGAACAAAGTGACAGCTGCTGTCATCTAATGCATTTTACAAATGCAAAGACATGCGAAGTTGTGTTACAAAAGGAACTATCATTTTAAGCCATTGCTATACCAAAATATTTAAAGATGCAGTGAAGGAGTAGGTTTTAAGCATTGAAGTGCAAGGTCATTTCCCTTTGTTGGGTTGTTCCAAATGAAAATGAACCATACTGCTACAGTTTTACAAGTAATTAAGTTTTTATTGGATCTTTCATGTTTAATGTTTATATTAATTAGGCTCTCATGATTTTGCTGTTTTAAAAGTTTTATTTATTTATTATAAGGTCTGTAGTATAGATTTTGTCACAATCACCACCGATCTAATCCTTAAGCTTGTTTCACACTGCAAGCGCAAGCAGCACGTGAGCAGAGCGTGAGCAGCGAATGCTTTTTCAGCATCCATGTTAACAGTTTGGAGCTTTCATACAGCACGCAGAAGCACGCTCAATTAAAGTGATAGTGCATTGATAATGACCAAAAACAGATTGAATGACAGTAAAAAGTAGCAATTTTACCCAATAAATGCATAAGTAATATCTACTGACTTATATATAGTCAATCAAATGAACTAAAACAATTAAAAACTGCTACAAACATATATTTTGTTCCAAAATATAAACCAATTGTAAAACACTTTAGTATTAGTTTTGCTTAGTAAGTTGTACTAGTTTGATAAGGTATAAATATCATTATAACTATATTGTATAAATAGTGTTATAACTATAAGCCTACAACATCCTGATAATCAAAAACAACATGTTATGATATCACAGGCGATTGTCTTCTGACCGAGTGCACCTGAAAAGACATGAATGACACTCATAGAGCGTGAAACAGTCCTTTAGGGGGTAACTATCCTTTATAACTAGTGAATAGTTCATTAATAAAGTGTTAGTTAATGAGTTGTAAATGACTTGTTAAATAATAGTTATTAGTTTGTCAATGATTTATAACTGTGCCTTATAGATAGCCAATAGGTAACTTACAAGCTGTTAGTTAACAAGTTCTAAATGACTTGTTAACTGTATTTTAATGATTTATAACTGAACCTAATAAATTAGTAATTGATCAAGAAATAGCTGTTTGTAAAGTACTTACTAAAGGATTGATAAGTATCAGTTAATAGTTTATATATCTTATTTGGGTGTTATTCTAAAATTGGAACTAGTCTTAATTTATTAACTGTTAGTAAATGAGGAATAATTGGAACTTTAGAATAACTTCCCAATAACATACATAAGCTAATAACTAACACTTAACTAAGTGTTAGTTATTAGCTTATCAGCAGATATATATATATGTGTGTCCACGTTACACCTCTAATAAAAAAATAATAATTATATATATATATACACACACACACACACATACACAAACACACACACACACACACACACACACACACACACACACACACACACACACACACACACACACACACATATATATACACACTGAACATTTTACTTTGCGTTTTCAATAAATCTGTAAAACAATAGTCATTTTACACTATATCATTTCAAACAACTAAAAAAAATGTTAAGCCCCTTTGTTAACTTAATTTAAACTTTCCAAATCATTCACAAAATAAATAACAACTGTATATTACCTTCAAGGTCATCATAGTAAGTCACAACGTCAAGTCTCCCACCGAGTTTTGTGGCTGTTGAAATAAACAACAGTACGCAAGCGGCATTATTAACACAAAATTGAACTAATAATAATAATAATAATAATAATAATAATAATACAGCCAATGCATGAAAACTCTGGGTAATATTTACTAACAGCTTGCAAGAGCACAATCTCTGCAAATTATTATTGTTATTTTATTTTTTGCATGGTCTGCGCATTGCAAGAGGTTCCCATTTAGACACATTGGCAGAGAATATATAAATAAATCATGCAAGAAAAATAAAAATTCAGTACTCAATTGTTATTGGGTATATTGTCAATGCCCAGAAAAAGCATGTCTTAAAGGTGCAGTATGTAAGTTTGTCACCAAGTGGTTGAACTAGGTATTGCATCCATGGTTCAAAACACAAAAGCGCATGCTGCCAGATTGACAACATCAATAGCATGCCTGAGTATCGAGACTGAGGCTGATTTAAATCATGTTCTAAATAAAAGCAATGGCACGTGATACAAGGAATATTTTCTAACCAACACCTGAAATTTATATTTTATAAAGGCTTCTATTTCTTGTAGCTGAACAACAAAAAACTATGTACTCAGGTACACCTCATTTGCTTTACTAAGTGTGTTAAATGCGAATAATGTGAGTTTGATTGCCATTTTACATGACATTTATTGACATACTTCTGAAAGGAGCAGTAGACAGTTTACCTTAACTGAACTTTAGAACAGTGACTTGGTGCAAACCAACACATATCAGTGATTCAGAATATACATCTAATAATGTTAAAGAGGTTTAATATGTATTAATTAGATTATAAACCTTACCATTTCATTGGAGTGCATTGAGTTTATATTATTATATTATTTATATTATTTGCTCATTAATAAACACCTCATGTGGAACTCTGAATCAGTGTCTCATTTTGGAGTCTGCTACTGTCCACCAGAGGTCGCATTTCAGTCATGGAAGCATACGCTGAGAGCCTTTATGCCTGATTGAATGAAATACGTGATTTTCCACCAAGGCAACCCGAGGTGCTGAAATTTAATTGGCTAAACTGGCATTGGGCGGGTTAGAAGGGCCAAATCAAAGACAGACGTTTCAGCACAGAAAGCATATTTTCGAAGCTAAATTAATAAGAATGTCCACTTAGCATGATTCTTAAATATATGCAAACATATTACGATATTTTTATGTTTTAGAAGAGTCAAGAACTTACATACAGCACCTTCAACCGACTTCTATTTTTAAAATTAATAATTGATATTATTATTAGAAAATACAAGAAAAGGCATGTCTTAATTTTAAATCAATTATTAAATCAATAGTTAATATTGTTGCTGTGGTAGTAATAATAACAGTGATAATAAAATAAATAAATAAATAAATAAATATATAAATGAATAAATAAACTAATAATAATAATAATAAATATTATTATTGTTATTATTATAATTAATTTAAAAAATAAATAATAATTTATTAAATCATTTCCGGTTTATTTACTTACAAACTAGATCATGCTGCATTATGCCCCTCAGTTTTCGCTTACCATGAAGTCTTTCGAACTCTGTGGGGTCCAGAGCAGCAATGGGCTCAGACATTCTGGATGGTTTGCCGATACCATGCGAGTTGACAGCACGTACGCGAAAATAATAAGAGTGTCCTTCAAACAGGCCCTGCACAGGATATTTGCAGATCTTAACAGGAGAGTCGTTACACTGCACCCAGTTTTCTGTTCCAACTTCACATCTGCCGAACAAGAGTGACAAAAAAAACATGATCAACAAGAAATAAAGACAGCAAACAACATTATCCAATCATTACATCCACAATGCGCTGAAAGACTCAAAATCACAGCCCACTTTCATATTCCGAGGAGATGATATAAGCTAAGGAGCGTTCATACATAATTGCGGATCCATGCATCGCTTAACCGTCTGATTATCATCTGACAGGAGTAAATTTCAGCTCAATGCTATGGAGCTCAAAGGAACAGAGAACAAACTAATCAGAGACTTAATTAGCATATGCAAAGTAGCCTATGTGTTGGTAAGCAACTTCTAAGTGGCCTTTGCTGAAAGAAACAAATTTTTTTTTTTTTTATGTTACCAATCATCTATAATTAAGCAACTTTAATGCAGCATTGTCTTAGACAACAGAAAGAACAAACACATACTATACAAGCAAGGTTGTTCAGATTTATACAGGCAAAATAAAGAATAGAGTAAGAAAGCAACTGGGAATTAACTAACTAAGGCTCGTTGTTAATATGTACCCCTGTATATCTTTCTGGAGAGTGTAAAATACATTTCAGAAGGTACGTTTTTTGCAGTTTTTGTTTTTCGCAAATCCGTTCGAGGCCGCTGTGTATGCTTTTTAAAATCTCGAATTTCTTGTGAGTACCATCCATACCTGATGTTCTCGCATAAACACCCAAGAAGTGTTGGGTAAGTTACTTTTAAAAAGTTAGAGATTACAAATTACTGACTACTACTGAAAAATTGTAATCTGATTAAATTATTAATTACTTTAAAAAGTAATCGGATTACTAATTACTTTGAAGTCACTTTTAAAACATAAAATATACCTATAAAAATACAAAATGAACTGTAGCTCTTTCTGTAATTTAATATTGACTGAGAAACATTACAATTGGTTGATCACAGCAGCTTGACATATTCAAAATTCAGAATCAGAAAGAGCTTTATTGCCAGGTATGTTACAGATACAAGGAATTTTTTTTTTTGTGACAGAGCTTCAACAGTGCAACAGAGTTACAGAGACAGGACAAAAAAATAGATAATAAATATTTTTAAAAATAGAAGTAAGTAGTGAATGCAAATATACAAATTGACAAAAAATGTTAAAGTTTTCGCCCCAAAACGTAAAATTCTCTCTTCATTCACTTGTTCCAAACCTGTTTGTCTTTTTTTTAACACAAAAGAAGAAAACTGGATACCTGAAACCATTGACATCCAAAGTATGAAAAAGCACTGCAGTGTTTGGATTTTCTATGTTTGTCTGAGGTAATTAGTCTACCGAAATGTATATATTCCAAAGTAGGAAGCTGATTGGTCAGTTCTTGCCACGTGACTTGTGGTTTTCAATTGAGTACGCCTAGAAAATGCGAATATGCACATGCCCTCCCAATATGCACACGTGCAAAAGAACAGCCCATAAGTAGCAACGCTGCTCTTCACATTCAGAAGATACCCTTTCGTTCCTGCACAAAAAAGGTCAATTTAGCCTTTATCCTTGGCAATAAGTATTGTCATAGAATGCTTTCGGTTTTTGCAGACTTTTCAAGTTGCTGGTCAAGTTAAAAGCAGTCAAAAGTTCTTTAGACTTCAATTCACAGCTAATTTTTGTTTTTACGTTCAATGAAATCAAAGTAATGTATGTATTTCCACTTGAAGAAGCAGCCACTCAACAGCAACCATTTCACCTTGCGTTCTCCAGCAATTTAAAAGCGCATGATTATTAACTGACATTGCAGCAGAAAACGTTTTCTAAAAGAAGCTTTTTTTTCTTCTAAAAACTATAACAACGGAAAAGCCATCCACATGGAAGTAAGCGGTCAGCTGGTAGCACAACAAGAAACAGAAGACGTTGACAGCTTTATAACGTCCCGAGTTCCTTTTAAAGACAAAATGCAGCCATGCGTAGCTTTGGCTACATAATCCGCACTCTCCAGAAATGTATATGGGGGTATGTTTAATATATTTATATACTTTTGATATTTCATCTAATTCAATCCCATCAAGGAATTTTAAAGTGTGAAGTCTCCAAATATTTTATTTCAGACCACGATATCAAGACAGCTTGAAGGAATGTACACCATAAACCACACACTTTAGTCAGGAAAGTCACCTGTCAACAAAATATCCAATGATAGGGCCTTCAGTGGTGGTGTTAGGAGGTTTCCAGGACACGATGACATAATCTCTGTTAGCGTCATGGATTTTGATGTCCATTGGTGCTCCAGGAGCTCGTGGGACTGGAGGTGGACCATCTGCCAAGACAAAACATGATGACTCCTACACATCACTGATGCGCTGAGGGAATCACTCTGAAATAGACGTATGCACTTTAGAGATTGTGGGAGATTAATTATGCTAATGCAGACCTTTAAAGGCCATCAAAGAAAAAAACACAAATGCATAAAGCCTTGAAGAAGTTCACAACTTTTTACCATCAACGTAGACATAAGCCCTGTGGACCGCATCGCCTCCCTTGGTCATCATGCGGAGGGTGTAAAGACCCTCATCATCCTTAGCGAGTTGAGTAAGCGTGAGCTTGGCGACACCTCCCCCAGACTCCATTTTCACCCACTTCGATTCTTTCAGGAGATGCTCTGGAGAGTCCGAAAAAAAACAACATGAGGTATCAGAGGAGAAAATATGAAACTATTACTCTTTTTTTTTTTTGGGTGGAATATACTGCAGATCTGAAGAGAATGTGTAATCTGATTATTCAGGAAATGAGATTGGAGTGAAATGAGTCATAAAGTACAAACGGACATAAAAAGCCATTTCGTTGTGTACGTGACTCAACTGCAAAAGCAACACCTACAAAAACCGGGCGAGTTTAAGAGGTCTATGTCACGGTAATAAATCAGATGCCGCTTTCATTAGGACAGATATATAGGGATATAAAATCCAGGTAAAATTATCAAAAAAATAAATAAAATAAAAATAAAAAAAGGGGTGCGCGGTGGCGCAGTGGGTAGCACAATTGACCTCACAGCAAGAAGGTTGCTGGTTCGAGCCTTGGCTGGGTCAGTTGGCGTTTCTGTGTGGAGTTTGTATGTTGAACTGGTGCTCGAGGTTCTCCCACAAGCCAGAAAACATGTGGTACCTTTGATGGGTTGCAGCTGGAAGGGCATCTGCGGCGTAAAACATTTGCTGGATAAGTTGGCGGTTCATTCCGCTGTGGCGACCCCATTTTAATAAAGTGACTAAGCCAAAAAGAAAATGAATAAATAAATAAAAAATACAAAAATAAACAAAAATAAATAAGGTGGCACGGTGGCTCAGTGGTTATCATTGTCGCCTCACAGTAAGAAGTTCGCTGGTTTAAGTCCCGGCTGGGTGAGTTGACATGGGGTTTTCTGTGTGGGGTTTGCATGTTCTGAATAAATGAGTGATGTAGGTTAAGATGAAACTAGACAAGCAAATATTTAGGCATTAAATAATGTCAAAAATGCCATTAATTTGAGGTACACATTAGTGCAGGATTTATTCAAAAAACTCTCCTCCCATAAAATTTTAGAAGAGAAACTTCAACAAAAGCATATTCAATAAGGCCAGGTTTCAAAATAACAGTATTCACACCTTTTCAGTGCAAGATCTTCACTGCACATGTTTAGTAAATCCTGACAGGACTGTTTTAAAACCAAAAAGACAGTCTGCACTTGCGGAAGCTGCTAGAAAACTGTTTATTTGGCAGCATAAAGGGATTGTTCACCCAAAAGTGAAAATGTATTCTCCCTTCACTCGTCCAAAACAATATAATATAATATAATAATTTATAATATAATAATTTATGATATATAATAAAATATAATATAATATAATATAATATAATATAATATAATATAATATAATATAATATAATATAATATAAAAATTTATAATATTATATAACAAAATATAATATAATATAATATAATATAATATAATATAATATAATATAATATAATATAATATAATATAATATAATATAATATAAAAATTTATAATATAATATAACAAAATATAATATAATATAATATAATATAATATAATATAATATAATATAATATAATATAAAAATTTATTATATAATAAAATAAAATAAAATAAATATAATGTAATATACTAATTTATAATAAAATAAAATGAAATATAATATAATATAGTATAATATAATATAATATAATATAATATAATATAACATAATATAATATAATATAATATAATATAATATAATATAATATAATATAATATAATATAATAATAGAATATATATATATATATATATATATATATATATATATATATATATATATATATATATATATATATATATATATATAATATAATCAAATCAAATCAAATCAATTTAAATCAAATCAAATATAAGTGTTTCTATATTCTGTTGAACAGAAAAGTAGATATTTTGAAGAATGCTAGTAGCTGGAACCCATTAACTACCAAAGGTTTTTTTTTCTTCTTACTATGAAAGTAAATGGATGACAGCAAACAGAAATCTTCAAAATAGCCTCTTTTGCATTCAGCAGAAGAAAGAAACTCATAACAGTATAAAACCACACATGAGTATCAGCATTATCAGCACAACACAGAATCTCAGTCTTGCTGTGTGAGCAGCCTATCAAAAAACAATGACTCAACTAATGGCAGTGTTTGGGGTGGGACTGCATGTCAATCTATATATAACAGATGATTGAAAACTGTTATTAGTAGGCCATTACCTACCATCTCGATACCACAGCGCTTCAGGCTGCAGATTAGCCAGATTGGGGCTAATGGTCATCTTGCAGCTCAGGGTGACCTTATCGCCTTCTTTTCCAAAAGTCACATCAAACGTCTCAAGGAAGGTGATGTTAATCTTTGTGTACTTGATTTCAGGTAAAATGGCATCTGAGAACACAATTTTTTGTCATGACTTATTTTAAAATCATACTTGTTACTATTTTTCTACTAATTCTATTTTTCTACTATTATTTTTCTCTGGCTTTGCCACTTACACTGGTAAGGCATCCAGGAATAGGGAGTAGACTTCTCTTCCTCTCTGCACCCTATAAAGCACACACGGCAAGAAAATGATCAACCTTCCCGCAGTTTAAACAAGTCAATCCACATTTCGGAGTACACAAAGAGAAAAACAAACAAACAAACAAACAAATACATGAATTGTTTCTTCGTGTTTCTTTAGCAAATGTATTTTTAAAGCATTGTACTTTTTTTTTTTTTTTTTGGGCAATGGGCTTAAGTCACCTAGAATTTAGTTGAAGTTGAAAATTATGGTTTTTAAATCCATTTAGCCAATCTTCATGTCTGCCGGGAGCACATGTAGCTTAGCTTAGCATAAATCATTGAATTAAATTAGACCATTAGCATCTTAAAAGTTCAATTTATTTTTTTTATCGTTCATGTAACGCGCTTTGAAATCTGCTTTTTTATTCGATGTTTGACATAATCTCAACCAAAATTTGAAGAGAGAATGGAACACAAAGTAGCTCCTCCCCTTTGAAAAGAACAGCCAATAGCGTTTTGTTTTATCACCGCTCTGCCAGTGACAGTGGTTGACTTGCATAGATATTTATATTAGATGTCGCCTACCCTGCTGCTGTCTATTAAAAGGAATGAGTCAACAGAGGTGCCATTTTAGTACAGGGTAGCGCTCTTTTGAACTGAATGCGGGACCAAGGTGCAGTGGAGGACTGTGGCCAACCAAAGCCAGAAATATACACATATGCACATACATCTATGATTGGGAGTCTTCCCGGTAATCAGGATGCAAATAATTTTTTAAATTACGAAAATTATAATTTTCCATCACTTTTCTACATTGATGGATGTGACTGCGCGGGCAAAGAGTGTGTGTTTGTGTGCATGGAAATGTATTATCCTCCCTCCCTGTTTAATTTGATCTAATCTGAGTCCTGTGACACACATCCTCTCCTGCTTTTACTTCTCATTCTGACGGAGGGAGCGATTAGTTTGTGAATGAATCTTCGTTATGAACGAGTCATTTACTTAGCCGATAATAATACAAGTTTCTGGCACTACAGCATCTTTTTTTCATATTTCATTTACATTGTTTGCTGATTTTATTCAACAAAACTAGCATAAGCCTATTACGTATTTTGTTGGTGCTCCTTTGCCTCATGGTGAATGCAGTAGGTGACTGTATTATCATCAATAATGTTACATGTTGTGCACAAAAGTTGGTAAAATACAAAAACGTAAAAAACTAAACCTTACCTATGAAATGTTCTGCCTTTGTGCTTTTTTTTCTTTGTTTGCTCGTTACTACACCCGTACACATCGCTAAAGTCCAGCCTCTTCACATTGGCACACTGTTTGGTCCCACTTTATATTAAGTGGCCTTAACTAATATGTACTTACATAGGAATTAATAGTTTGTTACAATGTACGTATTGTGTAAATACATGTATTTATTGTGTACTAATGCTTGATTAAATACATGTATGTAATTACATCTGTAATTAACTTTTATAATTACATTTGTAAATACACTGTTGACCATCCCTTACACCTTAACCCTCCCTTAAACCTACCCATACCACTAAACCTGTCCATAACCCAACCTCTATCCCAACTCAAAAGCACCACAAGTGTTCTCAAATACATTATAAACACAGTAAGTACATTGTATTTATTTTTTGATGTAAGTACATAGTAGTTAAGGACACTTAATATAAAGTGGGACCCACTGGCTTGACTAATGCGTTTGAATGGCATTTGTTCTGGGAGCACTGTACAAATGTGGCGGCGCTATTGACGCATGCTCAGTGTCCGTATGTGATATCTAGTGTATATATCAATGGTTGAGTTCAAGCCCATCAAATGTTAAGCTGAAGGGGGCGGGGCATGGCACATACTAGCATTTGACTTCTCACAATTTAATGAAAAACTGAGGTATAAAGTGACATGAATAAAACCATTGATCCAAACTACAAGTTTTACTTGTTTATATCACTGATATTTTGAAACTGTTTTGGTGCTCACTAGATTATACATATCTTGCAAAACTAACAATACTGATACTAACATTTTAAAATTTTATTATTAGTTTATTATATTTAATAATTATAATTATTTTAATTTCATGGGACCTTTAACACTTGACACTTAAGACCAAATATTCCTCTTTAGTTCCTAAGAACTATAGAACTATACTTTTTCATTTAGTGTTCGCAAGAAACTTGCTCTTCAGCTTATTTTTCCAATTTTTGATTATTGAGATATTGTTTATCAGAGTGCGTCAAAATTAGATCTTGCTCCTCTTAATACGGCTAATAATAGACTTTGCAGATTTGTTCTGGGTTGTTCTTTTTACACACATCATTGTTTAATGTATGATGTGTTGCAGTGGCCATCTTTGCACACAAGATATTCAACATATTCACTGCCTTCAATTTATATTTAAATGTATTCATCTTGAGTATCCTTATTATTTACAACAATATTTTGTACTTTTTTACTTAAATTATCAAGTTAGACATTCTGTTCAGACTTTTTTTTTTGTCCCTCCTTGTAAAAAACTATGGGTAAAAGAGCTTTTATGTTTAAGGGTCCAAAAGATTGGAATAATTTGCCTGCTAACATTCGATCCAATACATCAGAGGTGTCAAACTCAATCCCTGGAGGGCCGAAGCCCTGCACAGTTTAGTTCCAACCCTGCTACAACACATTTATCTGTAGGTTTCAAACAAGCCTGAAGGACTCAATTAGTTTGATCAGGTGTGTTTAATTAGGGTTGAAACTAAACTGTGCAGAGCTGCGGCCCTTTTGAAACGGAGTTTGACACCTGTGCACTACATCATTTAAGGTCTTTAAGCAAAATTTGTTATCATATTTTACTTTGGATTGTACTTTTTTTTCCTAAGGATGTTATTATTTATTTGATTCTCTGATCTGTATATAGTTTTTGTACCACATATAAATACGTATGTATATATTTATGTATGTACTGTATACTACTCAACAAGTGGCGCAGTAGGTAGTGCTGTCGCCTCACAGCAAGAAGGTCGCTGGTTCGAACCTCAGCTTAGATGGCGTTTCTGTGAGGAGTTTGCATGTTCTCCCAGCATTCGTGTGGGTCTCCTCCGGGAGCTCCGGTTACCCCCACAGTCCAAAGACATGCGGTACAGGTGAATTGGGTAGGTTAAATTGTCCATAGTGTATGAGTGTGTGTAGGTGTTTCCCAGAGATGGGATGCAGCTGGAAGGGCATCCGCTGCCTAAAAACTTGCTGAATATGTTGGCGGTTCATTCCGCTGTGGCGACCCCGCATTAATAAAGGGACTAAGACGACAAGAAAATGGATGTAAGTTAGGTTTTATTTTGTCGTTTGGTGTTATTATTATGTGATTGTGATTAATTGTGGGACCCCCTTGAAAATGAGATGGTACATCTCAAGGGGTTTATCCCATTGAAAAAAATATCAAACACTACAAAATAAAATGCTTCATTGCTGCAGAAGGCGCAGTAATATTACCCAGTGCCTGAAAATAGTCCCCAGCTGGATAACCACTATAGGTAACAGTGCTGTGTAATATCATTGCGCCTCCTGCAGGCATTAGATGGCAGCAAAGTTCTGTGATTTCTACGCTAGAATAAGTATAAAGTTCTTAGTCATATCAGCCTGAAAAAGAACAACTTTTCATTTTCTATAATTTTTTGTACACAATGTAACGACTGAAGTGTCAAGCGCTTAATTAGGGAAATTAACTAAATTATTAGTTTTTATTATTTAGGCGAGATGCTAATGGTCTAATCCGATTCAATGACTTATGCTAAGCTAAGCTAAAAGTGCTCCAGCTAGACCCGAAGATTGGCTGAATGGATCGAAACTGCTTAAATCTAGGTAAAAAGCGGAGTGTTCGTTTAAAAAACAGAAAATATGAGAAAAAAAAGCTTACTCTTCACAATGATGGAGGCCTGGGAGGAAGCCTGTCCATGCGAGTTTGAGGCTACAGCCGTGTACATTGCAGTGTCATCAGTTGCACATCTACAAAAGCAGACATAACTCATTCACAGGTGTCTACAGCTTCAATCAATACACGGCTGGATCGCAACACCATCTTCACCCACTCCACTAATTAATCAGTCAATAAATAATCAGCAAGATTGCAAGTTGATTGGATATATGCCACAGTCATTTCCTAATTGACATTTGGAAAGCACATAAAGTGCTTCCCCATCATGATGGATAAATTGGCAGTTAACTAATGCTCTAATGTCAAGAGGATAATTGCTCCAAACTAAATGCTAATGTAGAGCAGCGCCTGTTTTTCGAGACGTGTTCAACACCGGGGAGGCTTTGAGGCTTGAATGGCAACAGGAGACGCGAGGGAAAAGAAAATGAGAAGACTGCAATGTGACCTTCGGTGTGACCGTACTATTTTCAAGCCGGTTCTCCTGGCCCCTGGGGGTCTTAAAAAGCATGGCTGCTTGTCAGAAAAAATGAAAGGTTTGGTCATTTTAGGGGAAATGCGGAAAGCCAAGATTCACCTGTGAGGTTTGGCCTTCAAATGCAAGAAGCCGTCAGGAAAGTGACATAAAGGCCCCTGAGTTTTTGTGGCACTGACAGGCTGACAGCAGTGAAAGTCATCTCTCTGTAAGGCGCCGGAGTGTCAGATGACACCAAACTCAGCACTTTGACAAGAACAGCTGACAGGATCTCAAGACGTGGGCGGCGCACCAACCAGCCCTGGACTAAATTGGAAAAGTTCACTTGCAATCCCATTGACATGACTGCCTTTTGTGGAAATTCACTTCTTAGTCATGTTTAATTGTTTTTATATAAATGAATCTCAGGAAATCTATGAAAAAAAAAAACATCATATGGATTACATTGCTAAAAAGTAAAACTTCTTATTTTGTAAATGTAATAACCATTTCCTCTGAATGTATATAGTGCATCTGGAAAGTATTCATAGCGATTCACTTTTTACACATTTTTCTTATGTTCCAAAATGGATTAAATTAATTTATTTCCTCAACATTATGCACACAATATTGCATAATGACATTGTAAAAAAAAAAAAAAAAAAAAACACATGTATATAAGTATTCACAGCCTTTGCTCAATACTTTGTTGGTGCACCTTTGGCAGCAATTACAGCCTCAAGTCTTTTTGAATATGATGCCATAAGCTTGGCACACCTGTCTTTGGGAATTTTGCCCATTCCTCTTTACAGTACCTCTCAAGCAATAACAGGTAGTATGGGAAGCAATGGTGTACAGCCATTTTCAGATCTCTCCAGAGATGTCCAAAAGGATTCAGATCTGGGCTCTGGCCGGGCCACTCTATGATTTTAGGATTTATATATACAGTTGAAGTCAGAATTGTTAGCCCCCCTTTTTATTTTCTTCCCCAATTTCTGTTTAACAGAAAGAAGATTTCCTCAACACATTTCTAAACATAATAGTTTTAATTCATTCTTGATAACTCATTTATTTAATCTTTGCCATGATGACAGTAAATAATATTTGACTAGATATTTTCAAGACACAGCTTAAAGTGACTTTTAAAAGCTTAACTAGGTTAATTAGGTTAACTAGGCAGGTTAGGGTAATTAGGCAAGTTACTGTATAACAAAGGTTTGTTCTGTAGATTATCGAAAAAAAAATTGCTTAAAGGTGCTAATAATATTGTCCCTAAAATGTTTATTATTATTATTATTATTATTATTATTATTATTATTATTATTATTATTATTATTATTATTATTATTAAAAACTGCTTTTATTCTAGCCGAAATAAAACAAAGAGGATTTTCTCCAGAAGAAAAAATATTATCAGACATACTGTGAAAATGTCCTTGCTCTGCTAAACATCATTTGGGAAATATTTCAAATATCAAAGGGGGCGAATAATTCTGACTTCAACTGTATATACGGTATTTCTTAACATTGTTTAAGAAGTTGTGTATTTTATCAATTTTGTATTAACATTGTGAATGTTTTTGTATTACTGTCTTTAATTTTTTTTTCATTTTGCACAGTGTTTTTTTTGTAATAATATTAATCATAATCATAATAATCATCATCATCATCATCATCATTAAATAAATAAATATTTTTTTCAAGGTCAATTTTTAAAGGTCAATATTACTAACCAATATTACTAAAAATATATACAGTGGAATTGAACCAGAATTTGGCAAAAACCCAAACAATACAAACATAAAAATTAAACAAAACAATTTTTTTTTTCAAAAAATGAGCTGTGTAATAACAAGGGAATGACACATGGAGAAAGAACTGAACTACTGAAACGTAATTAATACTTTATATCAGTGGTCCTCAACCTTTTTATTTCCACAGACCGGTCAACGCTTGACAATTTTTTTTTTTGCTCCGTGGGTTATAGATTGCTAGGCGACCATCAACCATTTTATTAGAGGAAGACAGGCTGAGAAAACATTGCTGTTTGGGTGTTCTGTGTTTGTCTGAGATAATTAGTTTTCCCGATATGCGAATACTCCATACAAGCTGAAGCTGATCAGTCATTTCTTGTCACGTGACTCAGAGTGCGCTCACAGGATTCATTCAACTGGGTGCGTCTGGTCAGGAAGACGCGAGTGCATCACGCTGCTTGCACACATATCCATTGGAAACAAGGTACTTGTGCGAACTCTAGAAAAGACGCGATATGCGAAGGGCCCCTAAAAGGCCACCATGATTTGGAATCTTCATCAGTTGATCTTCTTGGCAGACATGCTGAATTCACCTGATTTGTTGACAAATAGATTGTGGATCTATTCCTTGCCAGTTCGTGAGTCCTTCACTAGGCTTTTTCCACTTAGGAAAGAACTTATTTTGCTGCTTGTGGGTTAAATTTGGGCGCTCAAGTGACCGAGATGTAAACAAGAAATTACGGTAATTTTTTTTAAAATAAAAGACTTTTCAAAATAAAAGATTGTTTAAATGATAAATAAAACTGAAATAATTCATGATTTCTTGTGCTGCCCTGTACCAATTGATTCATTGACCGGTACCGGTCTGCGGCCCGATGATTGGGGACCACTGCATTATATAAAAGGCTTTTTTGGTGATCGCACCTAAAAGAAGCCACTCATGTGAGCAATGAAGTCACAAGAATTGCTCAGGTGCGAGTTTTTCACTGACTTCAACAGAGTATACAGTAACTTCAACTTGTCTATCAAATATGTTCTCTCAAGGTTTTTTTTCTTCACTCCTATCAGGTGAAGTTTTTTTTCCCTCTCCGCTGTTGCCGCTGGCTCGCATGGTTCAGGATTGGTAGAGCTACGCATCGATGAATTTGCTCTTCAGTGTTTGAACTCAGTAATGATTTTAAATCACACTGAACTGAGCTAAACTGAACTGAACTGAACTTAAACACTAAAAACTGAACTACACTGTTCCAGTTACTATGACCATTTGTGTAAAGCTGCTTTGACACAATCTACATTGTAAAAGCGCTATACAACTAAAGCTGAATTGAATTGAATTGAATTGAATTGAATTGAATTGAATTGAATTGAATTGAATTGAATTGAATTGAATTGAATATGGGATTGAGTTCAGGGGATTGAAATGTCCACCCTGGTTTCATCTTCATTATCCTGGCAAGATGTTGGACTTAAGCAGCTAATATTCATTTACAATGACGAAAGGGCAGAGGATTGCTGAATAACTGTTGAGAGATTTCAACCGCTGTCTAGGCTTTCCATGCAATTCTACAGCTCCCTTTCTTCATGTCTTCAGTCCTTTTTCCCTGTGCTATTTTAACTTATTTTTAGACTAATTAGATTTGTTATCTTTGCATATATGGATTTCTTTGATTGTTACCAACATCCAGTAATAATGTCAGGTCAACAGCACTTTTAGATATATGTTTTCTAAGAAAAATGGTGACGTCGTCAGTATTTATTTCCTCCACTGTATATATATTTCTGGTCAAAAACAGGAAGAAAAAGAAGTCAAAGAAGAAGATGATGAAGAAGTTGAGAACCACAATCATTAAACCTAAAATAGATTAAATGTTGCATATGCAAATTAATTCATTAGACAAATGTTTATTTCATTTTTTAGTTTTTAAATCTCTCTGTAAATTCCCTTGCTTCTTCTAATGAGCTTAAAACCTAAGCCATGTCACCTATTGTCACACACTCAAGTTTGTCATTCATTCTGTTTAATACCGATCAACAGTAAACCCCATCCTGTCACTGCAGCACCAAAAAATCCCAACAATGTAAAGTTCGAATTACTTGAGGATGGTGAGAGAGTGGAATCCAGCATTACTCTCCACAAAGTACTTTCCAGAGGAAACGTCCAAGATGACATCATCCTTGAACCTGTTGGAGATAATTACAATATATGAATAGAATAGAATAAATAATAGAACATTGATACAATATATAAATATACTTTATCAATGATTTGAAATATTAAGAATTATAGACAAAGCATAAATGTTTCCCTGTAATGTTTTACTTGCAGTGGCCACTTTATTTGGTTCAACTGCTCGGAAATGCAAATATCTAATCAGCCAATCACATACCAGCACCTCTATACATTTAAGTGTGTAAATGTGTCCAAAACAGTCTGGAGAAGTTTAAACCAAGCATCACATTGTGAGGAAATGTGGAAATGGAGAATGGGGACGAGCTGAGGGTTGTGCATATATAAAAAAAAATACAGTAAATGCTGAATGAAAAAAAAAACTCATATCACGATAAAAGTCATCTCATATCCTGATAACAATATATACTCTTTAAAAAATCAGTTAATTTACAGTTTCAATACTTTGTGTTTTCTGTTTATTCACGGTTTTGAATTGCATTATGAGAGCTAGATCTCTGCTCTGTTGACATTTAATGTTAAAAATTCAACTCTACAGTTTAACAGTGACTTTTATTGACATTTTAGTAGTTTGAAATAATATAATGTATAAAAAAAATAACATTTAGAGAAATAAGTCTGTAAAATAACAGAAAATATACTGGAAGTTTATCACAAGGTTTTTGTAGCATAATATACAACCCCAATACAGACAATGAATCACTTTAAAGTTTAAACTATTGAAAAATATAAGTAATAAAGTCACTTTGTCCAACTTTTCAAGGTCAACGTTTTCAAGGAAAGGTTTAAGGCAAAATTTAAAAATAAAAACATGAATTAAAATGCGAAAAACTGTTAATATATATTTGTACAGTGTATTCATATATCATTCATATCATATTAGCATATTCATATATCATATTTTGTAATTTATATACATTGACCTTTCTTTTTTTACAATTTAAAAATTCTTACTTTAAAATGTTCTCATTTATATGTGATCCCATTTCTTACTTTAAATTAAACTTTGGGCCAGCCAGATGCTGGAAATATAAAATAAATTTTAATGAAATACAAAACACTTTTTAAAAAGGAATGATCATAGGCCGTGTAAAATATCATTCATATACTGCATTCATTCATTCATTTTCTTTTTGGCTTATTCCCTTTATTAATCAGGGGTCGCCACAGTGGAATGAACCGCCAACTTATCCAGGTTTTTACGCAGCGAATGCCTTTCCAGCTACAACCTATCTCTGGGAAACATCCACACAAACATTCACACACACACACACACACACCCATACACTACAGACAATTTAGCCTACCCAATTTATATTAAAGAGGGACTAAGCCGACAAGAAAATGAATGAATGAATGAATAATCACACACTGCCTTAATTCAAGAGCAAGGTGAAAGGGAGCTTTTTTTCGCCTCCCTCTCCTGAAATATATCTTACTTCCTTTTTCTAAATGCTACCTCCTATTGATCTGTTTTCCCCTGATATGTGATGTTTGTTTATGGTCGGTGGGGGTCCAATTTCACTATATGATAGTGTATGCGACTACATGGGCGTATATGTGACAAATAATGGCCTTTGATTGATTTAATATGTAACATTTATATCACAAAGCATGAAATAAATTGCTTTTATTTAGTAATGCGCCAGAATGAAAATTTAGAGCCAAAACCAAAAACTTTAGATGCACTTGGCCGAAAACAGAGACTAAAAATGTTTTTTGTAATAACTGTTTATTATTTTAATAAATAAAATTAAAGAAATGTATATAAGACCTTTTAAATTTAACTCAATAATATTAATTAATAATAAATTATTATTTAATATCAATTAATAATTATACTGATTTCAAAGAACATTTTTGTTTATGTTAAATGTATTATCGCAAGAAATATCACTATCGCAATCCTCAACAGCAATCTCGCATATTTTCCTATATTTTCCCAGTATCACACAGCCCTAATAATAACAACATTACATCTCCACAACTGGTTGTGCAAAGAAACCTCACCATTTGACATGTGGGGTGGGATATCCCTCTACGGTGCAGAAAAGTTTAATGGCGCTCTTCTCGAACACTGTGTGGGACCTCAGTCTAACCACAAATGCAGGGCCCCGGATCATGGACTCCTCCCGAATGTATTTCTCAGGCATCTTCCTCTCGACCTGATGAATCAACAATCAAAAGAAATCATCAACTTAAAGCGCTTTTGGCTCCTAAAAACTCTATGCTTGACAAAAAATATGTTCAGAGAACCTGTTAACCACTTGTCAGGTAACATCAAATGTCTTTAACATTCAGTAAAATACATACTAACTAACAAAAGTACTATATACCAACAGCATATCTAAATTAATAAATAAGAATATTGGAAAATAATGATCATTTATGGTGCATTACCACTTGGTGGACTCTCTTCTGTGTTTGGTACTGATATTTCACCTCTTCAGCCACAGAGCTAAATAAGACAAATTGTGTATACTGAAATATTAACACTGAGACCAAAACTTAACAGATGCAAAAACCTCTAAATGTTGTCTGAAATTAGCATTTTTATCAGGCTCTTTAGTGTAAGTTCAGTAATATTACGTTAATGGCAAAGAATAATTCCCTTTCGTGGTCTTTCAAGTGAAATAACTCAATATAAACAAAGGATGCTGAGAAAAATGTTCATTTTCAGAAGTTTTATACAGCACTTAGAGGTTTTTGCACCTAAACTCTTCAACTATAAACAGTATTATAAAAACATAAAGGAATTCAACTATCGGCATGAGTCAATAACATTTCATATCCTTTCATATTAATAATCGGTTTATAGACATGCAAATTATACAAACATAAACATGCATATCATTATTCATGCTTTTAAAGCAACACCTTCAGGGTAGTCTTTTGTGGAAAGAAAGAAGTAACCAAAGATATATACTGCACAATGTTTATTGTTTTTTGTTTGTTTGCTGGTTCATAATATTTAGCTAAAATTCTGATAAATTTTTAACAGAGCTGGACGATTTGGCCTAAAGTCAAAATCTCGATTAATTGAACATTTCAACTCAATTACGATTAAAGAATGATTATTTTATTTATTCAAATTTTTTGCTGCTGACAAGTTTTAGAGGCCGTCTAAAGGCATCTTTGGCGCAGCTTCCAATCATTGTCAATGTAGTGCAAAGTAAGCCTTAAGAATGAGTCCATCATCCTACTTGACCAGAGGACCAGATGTAGCTGCAAAGTTAACAGAGCGGGGTCACGTGACACGTAGAGAACGTAATTTAAAAAATCATCCTGGAAAAATTTGATCAATCATAGGTTCTGAACGGTTCGATTACTTTTCGATTAATCGCCAAGCCCTAATTTTGATCTTTTAACTAGGCCAACAATAAATAGCATCATCACAAGCAAAATGCTAATTTGGTGTAAGGTTCTATTTACTTAAAATACATATAGGGCTGCACAATATAATGTTTCAGCATTGATATCGTAATGTGATAATTCACAATAAAAACATCATAGGATATAAAATGTTGAGTTTGCATTGTAATTTATTGCTTGCATTTGTTTTAGATGCCTGGAATTGTATAATAATTTTAAAAGCATTCGGGAATAACAAATTGCACCACTTGTGACTTTAAAAACGATTCATTTAATTGAACTATTTTTATTTTTATCATTCAATTACTGTACGTGAATACTGTTAGACTCGGGTAATGATAAAACACTTTATTTTTGTTGTATCTTTTTCTTAATTGTATTTATAGATTGTTCTTAATTGTATTTATAGATGTGCAGATACGGAAATGCACTGCAATTGGCACAAACCACAACAGAAATGTGTTGGGGGACCCTAAAATATTGTATACATTGTTTATTAGATTTTATAGAGATGCAAACAGTAAACATCAAATTTATCAATTATTAACTAAACACATGCATGAAAATACAACACATTCAAATACTGAAATGCACTGCAAATAGCAAAGACCACAACAAAAAACGTTACGGGGAAATTTATAGACTGTTTATTAGATTTTATGAAGATGCACTCCCACTGCAGAATCGTCCCAATTGATCTAACATTATAAATTCTTTCTAAATAGAGATATTAAGTCATCTGGCCATAATCGCAATAATATACATTGCAAAATAAAAAAAATATCACAATGCTAGATTTTTCCAATACTGTGCAGCAACATTTTCACATAAACAATAAACCAGCATCTTTTTCCCTTATCTTCATATATTAAAATATATCTAATTCTAAGCATCATGTTATTTGATTACAATAAAATAATAAATAAGTAAAAATTGAAAAGGTTTTCAAGCTTACAAAACATGTAATCTAATATCTGTATTTAAATGTGAAACTGTTATTCGGTTATTTACTTTTTATGGCTCTTCATTTCAGTTTATTTTAAATACTTCGGTGTTCCAAGTTATTAGCATTTTTAGAAATATTATTATAATGTTTGACCAAAAGGTGGCACTGCAACAAGCACTTCCTGAAACAGTCCTGAATACACATTCCAAGTTTCATAACAATTTGCCTATGCGTCCGAAAAATATAGCAATTTTTTACATAATTCAAAATGGCTGATGGCCAAAATGGCTGACCTGGACAAATCAGACATTATTCGACTTGGTATGGTTCATCGAATGGAAAGAGACCAATTTTATGAATTTTGGTTTAAGGGTTGAGAAGTTATATTCAAAAAAAGCTTCTTTTTTTTTGTATCTACGGGCAGTACGCTGAGAAGTTGCAGGTAATTTCAGACCATGGTTGTGATAACACACACCAAGTTTGGTGTGAATACGTCAATGCATTACAGAGATATCAAGTCCATTTTCGCAACATCTATGTTAAATTTTTTCACAAGTTAATTGAAAATGGGTTATCTAATTAACTTAAACTCAATAACATTTGGTCAACATGGTCTGTAGATCAAGTGATTAAATTTTGGTGAAAATCAGACTAACGGCCTAGGATAAGTTTGTTCAAACCGGTTTTGAGAAAAATACGAAATGGCGAAAAAAAAAATAGGACGTAAAATGACATCATAGGGTGCGTTTGAATCGACTTGAGCCAAGGAATCAGAGGAAAAAAGAATTTGATTTTAGCCCATTTGGTTTAAAGGTTATAACAATAAATATAAGGGAAACTTTGGACAAGTGGTGGCGCTAGAGAGTTTGAGTTAAAGAGTTGTGGTTGTGGTCAAAGATCAAACTGTCCTCTATCAGTGTGCTAGTTTCCGCAAATGTCGCTAACAGTTAATAGGGCTGCCATAGACTCCCAGAGTGGAAGAAGAGGAAGCATGTCATCTAATTTCTGTAAATTTAGTATAATAAATGTCCTTAATATTTACACGATTGCTCATGTGAAACTGTTATTTGGTTATTTACTTTTTATGGCTCTTCATTTCAGTTTATTTTAAATACTTCAGTGTGACAAATACAGCCTGCAGTCTCTCTCTCTCTCTCTTAAATATGAGGTCACCTAAGCCGCATGCATAATTAGAACACAGTTTAACATGGAGTACAGCATGTCACACTGCAGGCCATGTCAACTTCCCTTAAGTATTTCATGTCAACCAGCCAGATGAAAAGTAGTAGTGACATAAAGGAAGGCTATCCATTATAGCTCAGCTACTGTTGGTAATGGGCTACATTAGCCGAGCTCCAACTGCTGGCAGATGAGGTTATGTGTTAAACATGATATTGTTACAGATGATGTTATGCGCTGCTATTTTTTTTAGAAGTAGTAGTATTGCGTAAGTCTCATTATTAGCCGTTGAAATTAGCTTGAGCTGCAGTATTTCTTCCCCTTACCTAGAGTACTCTCGAGCAATACATTTAGACTCTGTAGTGAGGTATTCTTGATCAAAATGCTTGTGTCTGGTAATGACTGCAGCCATGTTTGGCAACTTCAAGAAATCAAACCTGGAACATAAACATGCAGCATCTTTGCACACAAGACATAACAAAAAATGCATTCATTGATAGGTGCATACTCCGTATTCGGCATTTAAAATAATTTGGGACGCAGTATTGCAGTAAATCCAGAGTGTAACCCACTCCTGCTGTGATTTAGATGCTAGGAAAGTCGACCTGTTTGTGGTGCCGAAGAGGAGGGGGTGTTCTGGAGCTTTGGGCCACAGGGAAGCCAAACTTCACAGCAGTTTAAAATTAGAGGTTGGGGGTTGGGATCAGACAGTCCAAGGAGATGGGTACAGTATTCAAGGGTGATTTCAACTGTATACTTGAAGATGCATGCTATTATTTGAATATACATACTTAAACACAAAAAATAACCAACTTCTTATGAATATTCACCCACTATAAAGGCACAAATGATCTATGCTGCAAATCAAAATCCATAAAAAATACATTTTTTATATATATAAAATCACTCAATCATGCATAAACAACTCAAATGCAGTCACTTCATGACCCCACAATAGCATCAATGTGCACATCAAACATATTTATGCAGCTTTTAAGCAATATGACAAACAAATAATCAGTCTTTCTTTGCATAAATGCAACAATAATCATTCAAATATCCAATCATAGTCATTCCATCCAATAGGTGACACCACTTTATTGTTATTTTCTTCACAAATAAAACAATAACAAAGTGTAACAGCTATTCATTTAATCAATCATATCCACTGAAACGAACGTGTTATGAACTCCTTCAAAGTCAAGTGCAACTCTCACTCAAGCAAACATCCCACCAAAAGTCTCCTTCAGCTTTAACGATATTTAGATTTCTACAAGGACAACTTTCCATTATGGTTTGACAACGAAAAGTGTGGAAAAGGGGCCAAATATACTTACCCCAGGAGAATACAAGAGCGCGACGCGGAGGTAGATGAGCCTCTACCCGCCTGGGAGAAACCAGCTGATGAAAAGCAAAATATTACCCACGTGGAATGCTGCCTCTCCCGCATCCCATTTATGGATAAGCATAGGACTATATATAGCATTTACACTAACTTTCCACATCCTTTCGCACATGTTAAGATACCAGACAGACATTTAAGCTCGATATTGGCATTTAAATAGCATGGCTTTTTAAATAACAAGAGATTAGCCTATGAGTGTAATGGTGTGGTACTCTGAATTAGTGAAAAGACACAGCTGCTAAAACGAATGCGCGGCTGGCCAGAGTTATTAAATATTATAAATTAAAATCTTTTAAACTTTTAAGAAAACACAATATTTTTTTAATTACTTGCTTATTTTTATTTTGAATTAAACAATATTATGTATTTAACTGCAACATAAAGTATATAAATAATGTAACGTAATCATTATGCTGTTATTTGTTGTATGCCTACAGCAACACAAATGACTGTTTAAGATTTTAAGTGAAGCAAAATGGGGTAATTCACGGTAACAATCACATATATCACACTGTACCAATAACAGCTGAAAACTTTTTGGCTGTGGTGACGTTTTCTTTTGGCTTATTTTGTATAATTCTCCTTCACGTGACAATTGCTGTTTATCACATGACTTGACAGCGCACGCGCGGAAATGCTATCATAACAAACAGGCTGTTTGTTACTGACAGGAAAGGAAGTGGCTTCAAAGTGACTCAACCGCACATATTTTTTTTTAAAGTAAGTCTGGGCAGTTCTACTTCAGTTAGAGTTATACTAATAGGACGAAAGGAGAACTGTAACGTTATGTGAATTGGAGCGGCACTTCAGACAATAACAGGTAACTTAACGTAAATGACTTCTTAGCGCAAGTTGATTTAAGTTTATATCCGATTGTTACCGTAACTGATACGCTTTTTTCAGTGTCTTACAGAAGCTTTTAACAGTGATTGAGGTAAAGTTGGTTTTATATTCGCACTATCGTTCATTTAACTGTTTCTGTATTGTTTACCACGCTGATTTATTTGAATATTCAATCAGAATTAGCATGGTATTATGACTTCAAAACAACATCAACAATATCTGTAAACATGCATTGACTCTCATTGGCTGCTAATATGATTTCCCAATTTAGAATTTGCAAAGAATACTTTTCTGAAATTGTGTTATTAAAGAGAATATCCGAATATAAAACCAACTTTACCTCTATTTAACAGTGTACACTGTATGAATGTTAATAATAAATCTTTATCTATTTTTGTTTAGCAGATCACCGGTCTTACTCTACCTGGAAACATGAGATTCATTGCATTTGCTGTCATCTTTAGTGCTGTATATCTTTGCTCATCAGCCTTTACCCATCCTCGGTATGTCAAATAAATAATTGCATTTATACTTTGATTTATATATATATATATATATATATATATATATATATATATATATATATATATATATATATATATATATATATATATATATATTATTTTTTTTGTTCTGTTGTGTAAAATAATCTGTTTAAACAATTATTCATTTATTCATTCATTTTCTTTTCGGCTTAGTTCTTTATTAATCTGGGGTCGCCACAGCAGAATGAACCGCCTTAAAATCAATTAATTTGTTTTTATAAAAAAGAAAAAAATATTACATAATGTAATTCTTATACATATAAACAGACAATTTAAATACATTTTAAATTAGTTTGAACAATTAATATAAATATTACAATAATGATCAGTTCTATTAATCCAGTTATTTTTGGTGAACTTGGAAAGAACTGGCTCATGAATTGATTGAAATTGTTGTCACTGTATTTCTAAATATAAACCATAAAAATGCTAGTGTACTGGAATTAAAATCTACTCAGAATTACCATTCAGAATGATCAGAATCACAAAACAATGTCCATGTTGTGCATTATGAATTTGCTTTATGAGATCTAATATTCTGCGTGGCCCTTTTTAATTACTTTAGTACATCATTGATAATGTTTTATTTTAGTTAAAAGTCATTTTTTATTTAACCAATTAAATAAACACAACAAAATGTATGTGAGAGTAAATTGACTGCTTCTTTTAGGGGAGAATGGACAAAACTTATACTGACCCAGCATTGGCCACAGACATTTTGCAAAGTATTGTATACTTTTCTTTAATTTCCATTGTTTTAATACCACTACAACATTTTTTTTCTTTCTTTTTTATTAAATTTTCACTGTGTTGTTTTTCATTTTCAGATGGAACACTGCAAAACAGATTTCAGCTATTGGACTCTCCATGGATTATGGTGGGTTTCTCACAACAGATGTGCATCTAAATGTTTGTCTGACAGCTATTTGCTATTTTAAGACGTAGGTATTGTGTTAGAGCATATGTCCTAGGCATTGTCAGTTTCATATAAGTTTATTAACTGCATGACAATAGGGTTCAAAGTATTTAAAGAACATTTTTTTGTTTGTTTTCATTGCAGGCCCAACACTGGTGTAAGGTGCAACACATCTTGGCATTTTAATGCCAGTTTGATTGAGGTATTTGTTTATTTGTCTTGTCCTGTTGCATGTTTTGTCTTTTTAATTTGATATATGATTAAGATGTTGTATGTACGTCTCTTACAGGACATACTACCAGAAATGGAGAAATTCTGGCCAGATCTGCTAGAACCATCTTCCCCAAAATTTTGGTATGTCAGACCTTGCAAATGCATTTAGGCACTACTATGATCTATTATATTTATTGTTATTAGGAGGGATGTCCAGATCTGATCACGTAATCGGAAATCGGGCCCGATCACGTGGTTTTAGACTCGATTGGAATCGGATGTTACCTCCCGATCAGGAAAATTCAAACTTGACATTGCATATCCTGCAATGTGACTGTTGTGACTATTATATCGATGCTGAAATGATATTATGTGTAGCCCTAGTTTTTTATTGTGTGCGTTTGTGCTTAGGAATTATGAATGGACGAAACATGGGACCTGTGCTGCAAAATCAGAGTCTTTAAACAGTGAACATAAGTACTTTGGCAAAGCTCTCGAACTCTACCACAAGTTTGACCTTAACAGGTAAGTTCTTATTTTTAAAGTGGTTTTTGAGTGATGTAATCTGATTTTGTGGCTTATAAAAAATGAGGAAGTTAGTAGAGGAAGCAAGATAATAGTGGATGGATTCAGTACATTGATGCACCTGATTGAAGCCTTATTCAAAGCCTTTGCTAAAGAAGTTACTTACACTTGTCATATTGTATAAGTCTAATTTTATATCCTCTCCTTAAAGGGATACTTTAAACCAAAATGTTAATTTATTCAGGTGGTTTCAATCCTTTATTAGTTTCTTTTCTGTTAACCACAAAATAAGATTGTAATAAAGTTCGTAGTGTGGGAAGAAGGAGGCGGAGAACCGACGCAGTCTTTAAACTATTTATTAATAAACATGTTAAACGGACAGCAGCTCCTCACGGAGACTGTTGTCAAACTGAAAGCAAAGGTAAAATATGTCCGGGCCCGGTCCTCTCTCGGCTTCCTCTTCCATCGTTCCTCTTTTTATAGTCCAGAGCTCCTTCCGTGGGATTCGAGGCCGGTGCGCACCGCAGGTGCATCCACTTACGCGCCGGCCTCATTCCGTTCCCACGGCTCTCGGCCACGCCCCCTCGCCCCCTCGCCACATACCCCCATCTCCCATCGCAGGCCGGGGGCACCCCGTGGCTGTGCATACTCCGGGGGGGGTTTGGCGCCATAGCACCCGCGAGACCTATATGAGACGGGCCGAGAGAAAAGGAGATGGAAAAGGAGAAAGGACAGAGTAGACCGAGAAGGGGAGAGAGGAAAAAGAAAAAAAAAAAAATTTTGGGGTTCGGTTCTCCAGACACGCTGCCACTCGGTCCTCCACCAGCTGAGAGATGCGACAACATGTTGGGAGCCCTGTGGGGGAATCTGTCCACCCGTCCGTCTTCTGGTGTCCGGCGGTGGTTCTCCTAGCTGGATGGCGGCATCTCTGGTCTCCTGCTCCGCTCCCAATTCGGTGGACGGATGCAGGCTACGGCGTCATGGCGGATCGCGGCGACTCCCCCGGGTTCTGTGGGATGGCTCCCTTCAGCATTTTCCCCTACGGTGGTGAGCCCCGCATCCCCTGCTCCTCCCCATGCTGGGAGACGGCAGCAGGCAGATCCTTTCCTCGCCAGTCGCTGGCCGCCCCGGCACTTTGGGCAGACGAACGGGTTTCTCCCCCACTCGGGTTAACTCCCGAACACTCGCCCCCCTCTCAGCGGCGAAGGCAACTGGACAACATGTCCCTCCTTCTCCCGGGCATCGGCACCACTGTAATAAAGTTCGTTGTGCGGGAAGAAGGAGGCGGAGAACCGACGCAGTTTTTAAGCTATTTATTAATAACAGTGACGGCAGCTCCGTCTAAACCCAAACAAACGGACGGCAGCTCCTCACGGAGACTGTTGTCAAACTGAAAGCAAAAGTAAAATATGTCCGGGCCCGGTCCTCTCTCGGCTTCCTCTGCCATCGTTCCTCCTTTTATAGTCCAGAGCTCCTTCTGTGGGATTCGAGGCCGGTGCGCACCGCAGGTGCATCCACTTACACGGTGGCCTCATTCCGTTCCCACGGCTCTCGGCCATTGCCATTCAATTCACATGTGTGACAACATTTTGAATGACTGTAAGCACTCAGTCAAGTTTACCTTATTTTGTACATTGGATTCCACTTTAATGAAAATATATTAAACAAACTCGATTAATGTAAGCATTTAGAAGAAAATGAAGTGTTTTACTATAGATTTTACACCTAGGGCGCAGCCATCTAGGAATGTTGCTGTGTTTGACGTCATGGGCTTGGTTGAGTTCCCTCCGCTGAACAGAAACAATGGAAGTAATGGAGACTCTAAAGCCTAATTTTACCCAATGTGTGAAGTTGTGGACGTGGAGCTACTACAAATACAAGCATCAGATGTGTGTCTAATATAAACGTATATTTATTCTTTTTTCCCCTTTTAATTACTGATAATTTGATGCGCTCTGATTCACTCTCTGTATTACGCTCCCTAACTACCTGTCTGGGTTTCCACCATGATTGTAACAGACTGAACACAGAGACCAAACAGCCTAATTTAACCTTATGCATAAAGTTGTGGACAAGCATCACAGAGCTGGTGCAAATACAACAAATACAAGCATTCTGCCTGACAAGGGCATTTACATTCAGATTAATGCAACAATTAAAATCATACATGACTTCACACTCAAGAAATAATCCCTTATCAAGTTGATCAACTCGATCTCTCAACATGTATGAAGGATAAAACCTGCCATAAAAAACACAGCGCCCATCTTAGTTTGGATTGAACACGAGCAGATGTGAGGGGGTGTAATAGTGAAAAGTGAAAGTACCCGCACCCTTTACGTCAGCACCGGACCTAGTTGAAACCACAGGCAGTCAGGCAGCATAATACAGAGAGTGAATCACTACTGACGTAATAGTAATTTATTATCATTAAGTGAAGTTTATTTATAAACAAATTTCGAGAGGATCACGTGCTTATGATTGCTCACAGCTGTTCCAGCATTACCTCATGACTAATTATCTTATCAGACGATTCTTAACTCACTATAAATAACAAGAGTTTTCTCATCTCAATATCTTCGTCTTGAAGAAACCCCCCCACCCAACCCTACTTTCCCTTCTTTCAAAAGGGCGACACGGTGGAAAGTGATTAGCACTGTTGCCTCACAGCAAGAATGCCCCTGATTTAATTCCCTTCCAAACCAGGCGACATTTCTGTGCGGAGTTTTGCTTGTTCTCCCCGTGCTCCCGTGGGTTTTCTCCGGGTCCTCCGGTTTCCTCCCACAGTTCAAAAACAAGCACCCTAATCATTTAATCCAAATGTTTTTAGCCAAGCACTGAGTACACCACTTCTCAGCATCCATATATGACACTTAGCTACAATAAGCAAGGGGGGAGTCATCGAGATCTACCTGAGCTCAAACTTCCCTCTCGCCCTGCAACGGGAGGGATCCCAAGGCTCGAGGATCTTTTAACCTCAGGGTTCTCTCGGGACTGCATGCCAAACAAGCTTTATTATCAATCATCAGCTTAGTGTAAACTCTTGAAAGTAGAATCCAATGTACAATATAAGGTAAACTTGACTGAGTGCTTCATTTCAGCTTTAAGAATATATGGCTGAACGGCGTGAAATGCCATCAGTCTAGAGACATTTCCCAGTGTTTGTCTGTTACAATCAGGAAATCACTACCAGATTACTATAGTATAAATACAGCACTACAACATACAAACGAGAGATCGACCTGTTCAAAACCGCACGGCTGTCACCCAATCAGATTCAAGAACCAGACAGAACTGTTGTATAAATTTGTGCAATGACACGGAATTGAGTTACTGTTGAACTATCCAGCCATAGGTGCCACTGTTTTCCTCATGGGCGTTTTGTGTTTTTCAGTGTTTTGCTAAAGAATCAAATTGTGCCCTCTGAGAAGCATTACACAGTAAGTATTTTATTTATTCATTTTGGGTGAATAATTCTGAAGGTTTCGTTAAAGCGTTTACTGTGATGTTCTCACTTGCTTGTTTTCTGTTCCTGTCGGTGACACTACAACATGTACATTCATGATTTAATGGAAAATACTAATTCAGATTTCCCATAAATGTCATGCCTCGATTAAGAGGGCTTGAACTGTAATCCTAAACCACATTCTGCATCATTGTTGCATGACATGCACTCTGGTTGATGCAAGATCAGCATTTCAACATAAAGATCTTGCAGTTTTCTGTTGGATTTACCCAACTTCTTTATTTGTTTTAGTTTGAAGTAAATAAGAATCTAGCAGTTATGATCACATGCGAGTAAATGTGTCATATTTCCTGTTTTGATAGCTGGAGGATGTGGAGGAAGCCATTACAAGTGCCTACGGAGTAAAGCCCAAGATCCAGTGTGTCCACCCAGGACAGGTATGAATGAAGGCAGAATAAAGAGAGTCACTTACCAGGCGAGAAGCAACATGTCGTGCCACATCTTTAACATTTGAAACATTGTTTTTCTTTTGAGTGTACACACAATTGCAGCACCATTCAGCATCTTTCCACAGCACCCAGCTACACATAGAAAACTATGTTTAGCATTTTATAGATGTGGCGTGATGCGGCAATGTCCTTCTCGTCTGCTTTTAGGGTGCTTTTAAAGGTTGAGAATTAAGAGGGTTTGTGATGTTAGCCAACAAGAAAATTAGATTTATTCTGTCATGTTGTGTATTATCATTTTAAACTTGTGCATTAAATACATTCAGTCAACAGCATAACAATGTTTGTTTCCACTAAGGAATACAAATGGAAACCTTTTATAGAGTTAGTTAGTCAACTTTATTTGTCCCTGTAAGGAAATTTTATTTGCAGCACACACTCACTGAGATATCTGACATCTAACATTTGGTATATGTATAAATGAATCCAATAGAAACATGGTACCCCCTACTCTAAATAAATATCCAGTCTACCAGCCATCAACTGCTACTGAGAGAGAAGGAATTTAAAAACTTTATTGCTTGAGGTATAAATGATAATTTTGTCCCATTTCTTACACATTTGGGAACACAATATCGACGACCTAATGGTAACAATTGGAAGGTGTATGATAAAGGATGTCTCTCATCATGGACAATCTTTCTTTGTGTATACTACTTATACTTTTTCAAGAGTTCACACTTAGATACTGTTTGACAACTTGTTAGCAGGTTTGACATGCTGTCCTGGGCAGGGGCGGACTGGCCATCTGGCAATTCTGGCAAATGCCAGAAGGGCCGGACCATTTTTTGAAATGTGGGCCGGTCAGCTATTTTTATTTTTTTATTTTTTAATATGTATTGTTTTTACATGCAGGCAGCTTTTATCTCTTGCAAGATGTGAGTATTATGATGATGATGATGCTAATAGTAATAATAATTATAAATGTTAAGCATTGGCCCAATCAGCAATGACCGGCTGGTTTCGAGATGGGCCGACCCAAAATCTGGCTAGAATGTCAAACAAACAGTAAGTGCAACACAAACTAATTGTCAGAGATGGACCATAAAAAAAGGAAAGGAGGTGCCGAAAAGCTCAGAGAAAGCAAAAAAAAAAAAAAAAAAAAAGTCAAACTCTGCCAAATGCATAAAATTAACAGAAATAGTCTTAGGATAGAGCAGCGGAGGGGCGCAAGAAGGTTGCTTTTTTGAGCCTCGCCTGGGTTAGTTGGTGTTTCTGTGTGGAGGTTGCATGTTCGCGTGGGTTTCCTCCTGGTTTCCCTCACAAGTCCAAACATGTGCTGTAGATGAATTGGGCCGGCTTAATTGTCCGTAGTGCATGTATGTGAATGTGCTGTAAGGGGTTTCACAGTGGGTTGCACTTTGGAGGGCATCTGCTGCGTAAAACATATGCTGGACAAGTTGGCGGTTCATTCCGCTGTGGTGATCCCAGATTAATAAAGGGACTAAGTCGAAAAGAAAATGAATGATCGCATATATAAATTTGTTTTTGATCCAGTCACATACATTAAATGTTTAAATATCTATTACATATATGGTACTGCTTATAATATTTCACCATCTATACACCAAAATTAGTGAATATGCGTGTCCGTGCAAGGGGCTGTGGCAGTATAGTAATGTGGGCTGGTGTGGCTACAGTGCCAGGGCTGATTTTTAGTCCCAGTCCGCCCCTGGTCCTGGGAGAGAACCCTGAGCTCGGAGATAGTTGAGCCCAGGGCTCTCGCCAGGTCCATAAAGCATGTGAAGGGAGTACGAGATCAGGTGTTCTCGAGAGCTCCCTTCGGCAAAAGAGGAAAGGAGGAAAAGGGGTGGATGGGGGGTTTCTTCGGAAAACGAAGATAAGGGAGTAGTTCTTAGCTAGGTTACTTATAGTGAGTTTGGATCAATCCGATTGGCTAGCCAATGAGTGTAGATGAGTGGCCAGCTGCAGTCAATCATATCACGTGCTCCTCTCGAAATTAGTTTGTGAAACTTCATTTAGTTCTATTCACAACAACTTACTGGATGTTGTTACCACCTTCCTCAGTGACCTCTTCAGGGCCTCAGAAGGATTTCCATACCAACAGATCACACAAAATTGCAATACCTTCAATAAAAGCACTTTAAAACATGATCAACAATGTGTTGTCAACATTAGAAGACAATAGTTTCTTTAAGAAGTACATTCTCTGTTGAAGCTTTTGCCTTACGCAGTCAGTCCATACATCCCTCTTAAGTTTATTGTCCAACATCGCACCCAAATATTTATCATCATTTGTTACTAACTGAATTTGCTCCCCATTAATTAATGTGGGAAGAGTCTTGCTTTGTGTTCTCTCTCTAAAATCAACAACCATCTCCTTCGTTTTAGCAATATTTAGAAGGTTTGAATTTTCACACCAGTCTAAAAAGAAGTCAAGCACAGGCCCGTATTCTTCATCCTCTGTATTTAAAAGGCTCACCAAAGCGGTATAATCTGCATACTTTACAATATATCTATTTTTAAATGAATTCATGCTAGAATTTGTATATAAAATAAAAAACAACCCTGGGGAGCTCCAACTGAAGTACATATTTTAACTGAAATAAAACCTCCCATTTTAACCTATTTTATTCTAGAGCTGAGAAAATTGGCTATAATAACCCAGGCTATAATTTTATTGTCTACTAAAAAATATTTTGCAAGTGTAGCAGCTAATATACTAGGAGAAATGCAATTAAAAGCTGATGAGAAACCCTGAAAAAATAATTTTGCTATAATTTAGTTGAATATTAAAAGAATAATGCCAACATTAGCCTATATCATCTGACTACATTATGTGCTTTTGATTTCTTTGATATTTAGTTATAACTTGAATATCCTTTACTTCACTGATGGTGCGTTTAGCTGCACTGAAGACCCTTTCGCTACTGCTGTTGCTGTCCGGGATGCATACATTGGTACTACTGATCTAGCTTATTTTGCAAGTTTTGGCTCGGATTGTTTGTTCGTCTTTTTCCAGCCAAGAACATCCCTTCCATTTTCCATGACAGCGGTTTCAATAGCGAGTGTACTCATCATTTTCCCTGTCAGCTTGCTGTACATTTTCCCACTCTGCAAAATTTGCTGTTTTTGACTTCTCCATCATCATTTGGTTAACCTTTGCAGTGATGGGTTTTAATGTTGTAGAAAATGATTTAATTACTTTCTTGCGCTAATTGAAATGCATCACATGACTGTTCATTTACTGCACAAGTCAGAACCCGGCCCGACCCAGTCTTAAATGATAGAAATTAAGCGCGAACCTTTCAGAATCCGTCTGCTGTACTCTAGAGGGGTTATCTCTTAATAGAAACCAACATCATTATGTTGTTAACCGAGCCAAAAATGTATTAATACACAAAAATCCTGAATCAAATTTTTGATTTTTATCCAAGGTTTTACCTTTTACAAGTTTTTATCTAACAGTTCTGACTTTCTCACAATTTAGAATGTATATCTCACTTTTCTAACTTCACATTTTAGACTTGACAACCACTGTAAAATCTGAAAACTCTGAATTGTGAGTTAGTCTTTATCTAAAAGTTGCATTATTTTTAAAAAAAAACAGAGTTTATATAATGTAATTCTTAAAAAAAAAAGGAATTGCGATATACAGTACAACCCAAGCTCATTGGAGATACTGTATGTCCCCAAGGCCACATTTCTGGGACCCACAAAATATGTGCCCGGGGCTTCGTCTGCTTGCAGTCTTAGTTTTCACAAATTCACTAGGCTGCTGTGAAAATTTTTAACTATTTCAAATATGTTACTGGGCCTTGTTTTCCCATACAGCATGCGTCATTTGCATGTCCTTTTCGTAAATCCACCAGAAGTCAATGTGTACATTTTTGCGAAACTCAATGTCCTTCTTAAAATGTTTCTGTGAGTTAAGTTGGTCATATTGACTCCGTCTTGTCATACGTATATCAACTTGCTATTGACTTACCCACTCACCCCCTTCCCTAAAGCCAACTGTTACGGCCCAAACTCAAAACTGGCTCGAATAACAACAACAATCACGGTTTGAGCCGAACATATGGAAGACACAGACGTTTGAATGGTTAAATTGACGTTCCGTCAATACGTTTAATTTTCCATAAATCATACGTTTTCAAAAGACAAAACATTAACAAAAATCAAGTAGACAGGTAGGGCAGCTAAGGTAAACAGGTCTCTGACTAAGCTGTTTTAAATGGACAGATCTTACCTAAACTCCTGTGAAAAGGAATAAAAAATAGGTGAGTCTTCCGGGCCACTGTTTACCTTCGCTAAACTAAATAAATAACAAAAACGTGACTATGAAAAATAAACCCCTACCTGCTACAAAACAAAGTATCAAAATAAACAAACTAGTTAACACATTACTAAGAATCAAAAGATTAACATGAACAAAACACTAAATGGAGCGGCATCTGGATGAATGATTGCCGGGCTTGCGGAGCACCACCAGCCAGACCGCCTGAGCACAAGCCGCCACCGAGCTGAGGGAGGGCGAGAGACTGAAGACAGAGAGAGAGAGAGGGAGAGATGCCATTGCTGTCAGCGTTATTTAGTGGAAATCCCCAGTGACGTCACGGTCATCATCCAATCCTGGATAAGCCGGGTGAAACACTCCTCCTAGAACTCAATCGCAAGCACAAACCGGCAATAAATAAATTTATTAAATAACACAAACCCACGTAACACCAACCAATGGTGTTTTCAAAAGCAAAATAGAAGAGAAAAACCAGTTTGGCCTTATGCTTAATTAAAATTTCAAACCCTAGTCTGCTCTATGTCCCATACTGTACAAGGTGAGCTACAGAGCAAACTGCTCACTCCAAAAAAAAAAAAAAAAAAAAGCGCCATACATACAGAGGTAATCAGTCAGCAATATTGTGAAAAGGACCAGAAGTTGTTGGCAGTGTCATACCACCTAGTAGCGGTTGTTTTACACAAAATGTAGCCATATTTTGCGGTTCCCAAAAATGTAGCCCTGGGGAAATATTCTCAATAAGCCAGTGTTGGCGTGAAATGAACTATAACGATTCAGGAGAAGAAACATTATTAATAATTGTGACAGAGAGAAGGGAGCGGGGCATGTCAGATACTAGAGAGCATTTGATTGGTCACAATTTGTTGAGAAACTAAATTATGAGGTGACTCAAATAAAACCATTGAACAATTTAGGCAGAAGTAATTAACTATAAGCTTTACATATTTATATCAGTTTTATATCTTCTAAACGTGAATTGTGTCACTGTTTTGGTGCGCACTAGCTTACATCTCATCTCATTTTCTTGTCGGCTTAGTCCCTTTATTAATCTGGGGTCGCCACAGCGGAATGAACCGGCAACTTATTCAGCACATTTTTTTTATGCAGCAGATGACCTTCCAGCCGCAACCCATCTCTGGGAAACATCCACACACAGATTCACTCATACACTACGGACAATTTTGCCTACCCAATTCACCTGTACCGCATGTCTTTGGACTGTGGGGGAAACCGGAGCACCCGGAGGAAACCCACGCGAACGCAGGGAGAACATGCAAACTCCACACAGAAACACCAACTGAGCCCGCACTAGATTACAAATATCCTAAAAACAAACAATAGTGATACTAACATCTAAAAAACTGTATTTTACCATCACGCGTAAGACCTTTTAAACAGGGTCATTTCTTTAACATTAAATTACTCACTATTATTAAATTGTTAGATGTGCAGTGACCACAATTTTCCATGAGTGTTTTGCTGAGGTTAAATGTAATTTCTTGCTAATTTTGTATTTTTCAGGGAGGCCAGGTTCAAATTTTGGGCCAAATAGAGATCTGTGTTGACAGGGATTTCCAACTGATGGGTTGTGAAAAGTCCAGCGAAGACACCTGGAGCAATGACCTCCCCACAGTGCCTGTCAGTGGCCAGTCAGGACTCAGCGTGTGTGATCACTCCATGCCAGTCTATTACCCACCGGTGCAAGCGTAGAGGTGGGCAACTTCAGACCTCTTTTCAGAGTTGGAAAGATTTAAGCGTTCCTGTCTAGCATGTTGAACACTGAAAATAATCATTTTCAGTAAATAAATGCACATTAAATTCCTTTGCTGTCCTAAACTATGATGCTGGAACGATCTACTGATAATTTAATGATGTCAAATTCATAGACTGCTATTTTTAGGGGGTTACTAGGTTCACTTTTGAAATGTATTGGTTTTACACACTCTATCTTGCTCAGCCTGATGTTGACTTAATCTCTTTTGTGAGATTGACACCTCAAAACAAATGAGTCACATTTTCTTCAATATTTTAAGAAAACAAAAAAATGTATGTATGTAATTGGGACATTTTTAGCATAGTACCATAGCTTTGTTTACGCATGACAGTTTTCTGCACGTTTCATTACTGTTATTATTGTTTTTTAGTTTGTTTGATTTATCAGCATAAATTAAAAAAAATCAAATGGACAAATACATTATCAGTACTTGATAATATAGACAATAATAATAGACAATAATATGACTATTATGTTAATAAATGAGATGCATACGTACAGTATATGTATGAATATGTGTGTGTGTGTGTGTGCGTATATATGTTTAAAAAAGCTCACGTATATGAAAATAATAGTGATATTATAAATATTTTTGGCCATTTTTAATCAGAATTAATAAAAGAACAGCAAATGCTACCATTCGTTAAAAAACTTGCATATTTATGAAAATAATAGTGATATTATAAATATGTTTGGCCATTTTTAATCAGAATTAATAATAGAACTGCAAGTACTTCTATCTTTTAAAAAAACTTACATATTTATGAAAAAAATTGTGATATAAATATTTTGCCCATTTTTTTAAATCCGAATTAATAAAAAAAAGCAAATACTACAATTTGTTATAAAAACTTGCATATTTATGAAAATAATAGTCATATTATAAATATTTTAGCCATTTTTTAAAATCAGAATTAATAAAAAACAGCAAATACAACAATTAGTAAAACTTATATATTTATGAAAAAAATAGTCAAATAATGAATATATTTGGCCATTTTATTTAATCAAAATTAATTTAAAAAAAAAACAGCAAATACTACCATAATTAATCAGAGCTTGATAATACAGACAATAAAATGTCTAATATTTTCATAAATAAGTCATTAATTTATATATATTTTAACATACTTTAACATTTACTAAACTATTTTATGATGTTTTATCAAAATTAAAAGAGGTCTATATTTTCTTGTGCATGTTTTATTTCTTTCTCTTGATATCAATGCAAAATGTGACCCCAGCATGTTTTACAAAAACTCTAAGTAGTCTTTATTTTGGTCTATATTTTCTCTAACAAATGTAAGTGTTTATTTCTTTCTCTTGATTTTAATGCAAAATGTGACTCAGGCATGATCTGTTTTGGGATATTCACCCTTTCTATATGAACTCTTAACATTTTTGAAATAGTGTCAGCTCTAATATTTGGCCTGATTTATATGATTATTATGCTCGGCATTAAAAATTGTTAATTGGCATCAGGGCTGCACGATATTGGAAAAAATTTATATGTCAATATTTATTCTTCTACAAAATAAATACAGGCACACCAGGCAATTTGAGTAGTTAAATCACAATACAAAAATGTGATTTTCTTAGTTTGCTTTGTCTAATATTTAGTCCAAATATCTGAAAATTCTTAAGTAAAAATATTTTTGTTTTCACCTTCAGAAGAAAAAAGTCAAAATCATAGTTTTTCCTTAAAACAAGCAAAAGTATCTGCCAAAAGGTTAAGAAAAATAATCTTATTTTTGATTGGAAATGTAGATATTTGGACCAGAGATTAGATAAATATTCTAAGAAGTGTTTTATTTTTAATTTTTTAATTTTATTTTTTTTATTTTTTTTTTTTTGGTGTAAATCATATAAATTCTGTATAAATAATACAATAAATTAATGTTACACCTCCAAACATCAGATTTTTGTGTCCAATTTCTATCAACTTAAATAAGATGCTCATTCAGATGTAACTATTGTGGATGCGCAAATTGTGATATCAATGCTGAAACGATATAAAATGCCAAATTCCTCCGTCAGAGATGAAACCTTTTATCAACGCTTACATTTTAAACAAGTGGCAAAAGGAATGGGATGCATTAGAAAACAATAAATTACATGAAATCCAACCTGAAGTTTCACACAGAATTTTAAGACATTTTAAGAATCGATTTGATCAAGTAGTTTTTACCAGATGTCGTATTGGGCATACGAGAATAACACATGGTTTTTTGCTCCAAGGTGAAAACCCTACTCAGTGTTTGTGCTGCAAAACTCCTCTTACTGTAAAACATATTTTACTGGACTGTCCTGCTTTTACTGATTCCAGAAGGACTTTTTATGAAATGAACTCTTTTAAGGACATTTTTGACAAAGTAACACCCGAAAAGATTTTAGAATTTTTATCATGTATTAACACAAAAAATCTTATTTAATTTATGTTTTATTTTGTTTGTTGATTTTTAAATTGTATATTTATTGTTGAAAGATTCCTGCCATGAAGATAGCCTTGGTTGCTGACATGGCACTAAATAAAAAATACATTACAATACATTACTGAAACGATATATTGTGCAGCCCTAATTGGCATTGTTTGCGACTTCAGTGTGTAAAATGTGTGGTAGTTTAAAACTTTGAGCCTAGTGGTAGCAGTAGCAGATAATGCACATCTACTTTAGCACCACTAGAGGGCAGCACATGCATTCTGGCCAACAAAAAGCACATTGACGTTGCTCACAGACATGCTGTTCTCATGTTGTTTTTAATAGAGATGACTGCAGTTACTACAGGAGACAAGTTACCGTTTGCACAAAACAATCTGTCTTAAACTCTCTTTCTGCCTCGATGCCTATAAATACAGATCTGATTTTCATCCAGTGGTATTTTTATCCATCAGATGATTATGATCAAAGAGCCATATTAGATGTGGGCATTTGATATATTGCTTTGTTGGCAACATGGCATGTAACATATATGTCTAATGTTTAATTGTTGATTTTTATACTGGTTCTGGGTTTGTACTGCTGATGAAAGCCTTTTTTTACAGGTACATGGTTTGTTAATTTTACAGTGTGTGATAATTGCATGTGAAGATTTCAGTAATTTTGTTCATTTAAATAAAATGGTTGTTCTGAAAACCAGGCATCCCTGCTGAGTTGTTTTATTTGACATTAATATATGGCACAAGTTCCACTATTAATTTTATTAAAGATATTGCATGCATACATACACTAATCGGCCACTTTATTAGGTACACCTCTCCGACTGCTCGTTGCTGCAAATTTCTAATTCGCCAGTGACATTGCAACACCTCGATGCATTTACGCATGTAGACATGGTCAAGGTGATCTGCTGGAGTTCAAACCGAGCAACAGAAAGAGCAAGATGTTATTTAAGTGCCTTTGAATGTGGCATTGTTGTTGGTGCCGGCTGGTCTGAGTATTTCAGAAACTGCTGATCTACTAGGATTTTGACGCACAACCATCTCTAAGGTTTACAGAGAATGGTCTGGAGAAAACATCCAGTGTGCGGCAGTTCTGTGGGAGCAAATGGCTTGTTGATGCCAGAGGTCGGAGGAGAATAGCCAGACTGCTTCAAGCTGATAGAAAGGCAACAGCAGCTTAAATAACCACTCGTTACCACCGGGGCATGCAGAAGAGCATCACTGAATGCACAGCTCGTCGAACCTTAAGGCGGATGGGCTACAACAGCAGAATACCAAACCGGGTGCCTCTCCTGTCAGCTAAGAACAGGAAACTGAAGCTATAATTCGCACAGGCTCAACAAAACTGGAAAATAGAAGATTGGAAGAACGTTGTCTGGTCTGACGAGTCTCAATTTCTGCCGCGACATGTTAGGGTCAGAATTTGGCATCGACAACATGAAAGCATGGATCTATTTTACTATATTGTCATTATGGACCAAAGACCTCTGAGAATTGTTTCCAGTACCTTGTTGAATATCGATGCCATGAAGGATTAAGGCAGTTCTAAAGGCGAAAGGGGACAACATGGCACTAGTAAGGTTTACCTAATAAAGTGGCCTGTGAGTATGTATGTATGTATGTATGTATGTATGTATGTATGTATGTATGTATGTATGTGTGTGTATATATATATATATATACAACATGGCACTAGTAAGGTTTACCTAATAAAGTGGCCTGTGAGTATGTATGTATGTATGTATGTATGTATGTATGTATGTATGTGTGTGTATATATATATATATATATATATATATATATATATATATATATATATATATATATACTGAAATAAAGTCTCAGCAACTTCCGGTTCACTTGAACTCTAAGTTGAGCTCATTTATAGTAATTCCTGAAAGAATCCGCTGTTTTGATTGAATTGCTTGCATGAATCAATTTATGATTAATTTATTAAAGTAGTTCACTTAAACAAAAGTGAACTGTTCTGTTGAACACAGAACAATATTTTCTAGACAATTTTGTAAACCAGTAACCACTGACTTATGATATTCGATGACGAGTTTCGATAGTTATAGTTCTTCTATGGATGTCAATGGTTACTGGTTTCAGCAGCAGGAACTGGAAGACTAGTCAGGATAGAGGGAAAGATGAATGCAGCAATGTACAGAGACATCCTGAATAAAAAAACTGCTTCAGAGTGCTCTTGACCTCAGACTGGGGGGACGGTTCATCTTCCAGCAGGACGATAATCCAAAGCAACACCAAAATATCAATGGAGTGGCTTTACAACAGCTCAGTGAATGTCCTTAAGTGGCCCAGCAAGAGCCCAGACCTGAATCCTATTTAACATCTCTGGAGAGATCTAAAAATGGCTGTACATCATCACTTCCCATCCAACCTGATAGAGCTTGAGAGGAACTGCAAAGAGGAATGGGCAACGATTCCCAAAGACAGTTGTGCCAAGCTTGTGGCATCATATTCTAAAAGACTTGAGGCTGTAATTGCTGCTAAAGGTGCATCTACACAGTGTTGAGCAAAGGCTGTGAATACTTGTATACATGTGATTTTTTTCAGGTTTTTTATTTTTAATAAATTTGCAACAATTTCAAAAACTCTTTTTTCACATTGTCATTATGGGGTATTGTGTGTAGAATGTTAGGGAAATAAATGAATTTAATCCATTTTGGATTAAGACTGTAACATAAAAAATGTGGGAAAAAGTAAAGCGCTATGAATACTTTGCGGATGCACTGAAGATATATGGATGGATGAATGGATGGATGGATGAATGGATGGATGGATGGATGGATGGATGGATGAATGTCTAGAATAAATATCTGGAAATGAGTTCTTTTATGCAATGTTTCTAGTTCACCAAAGGATTTGTCTGAAATCTTCAAAGCTCTTCCTCATTGTCTATGATTTAACGTTTGAGGATTAGGTGAGGTTAACTACATTTCAGAGAATTAGTGTTTTAAAAGGTTTGTGTGGGTGTATGTGTTTGTATTTTCAGCAAGACAGACACACAGCAGTGTAGAGACTGTATGTAGTGACTTCATAACATATAAAACGTTCAGAGCTGCTCACTGAAAAAAAGGAGACAGAATGTTTCTCTCTTTCTAAGAATCTTCCGAAAAAACAGTTTCTTTTCCATGTAATTTTAAAAAGTCACTTTCACAAATTGCCAGGTACTATGACCTTGTATGAGTTTTAATTCTTATTAGGGACCGAGCACCGAAACGGTGCGTAGGCCCTATTGGAATTGCTCCGTTTATTATTATTATTCTTTTCCGGAATGAATCGCGATTTTGAGGGCCTTACCATGCCCGAAAACTCACGAAACTTTGCACACACCTCAGAAGTGGCGAAAATTTACGTTTGTTACGGGTTTTGGAAATGGGCGTGGCAAAATGACTCGACAGCGCCACCTAGAAAAATTAACCGGACAAGCCCCCGATCCACGAATCACGCACATGCAAGAAAATCGGCACACACCTCAAACATGCCAAAACATACGAAAAAGTCTCTTGGAGCCATATCTCAAACCCAACAGGAAGTCGGATATTTTTAACTTCCTGCGGTGAAAAAGTGGCGTTTTTGCCATTTCCAGGCGTTGTATTTTAACGAACTCCTCCTAGGGATTTTATCCGATCGACACCAAAATTGGGTTTTGTCATCTAAAGGCCTTGGCGATGTTAAATTGCGAAGCTTTAGAGTTTTCGTCGATGGGCGTGTCCATGGCGGCCTCGCAAACTTTGACGATTCGCCACAAAACAGGAAGTCGTTATAACTCAGGCATGCATTATCCGATCTGCCTCAAAATTTGCACGTTTGATAAGAGTCCTGACCTGAACACATTTACATGCCGATATCCAGATACAGTTATAGCGCCACCTACTGGCCACAGGAAATGACATGTTTTAGACTGTAACAAACTCCTCCTACAAATTTTTTCGTATCAGCATCAAATTTGGGTGGTGTCATCTGAAAGCTCTAGTGATGATATATTGTTAAGATCTAGAGTTTTCGGAGAGGGGCGTGTCCGTGGCGGCATGACAAACCTCAACGCTTCGCCATGGAACAGGAAGGCTTTATAACTCAACCACACAATGTCCGATCTGCCTGAAACTTTACATGGTTGATAAAAGTCCTCTCCTGAACACATCCCCATAACAATATTGAAGTGGGCGTGGCAAAATGACTCGACAGCGCCACCTATAATAATTAAACGGACGAGCCCCTGATCTACGAATCACACACATGCACGAAAATTGACACACACCTCAAACACGCCAAAACATACAAAAAAGTCTCTTGGAGCCATATCTCAAACCCAACAGGAAGTCGGATATTTTTAACTTCCTGCGGCAAATAAGTGGCATTTTTGCCATTTCCAGGCTTTGTATCTTAACGAACTCCTCCTAGGGATTTTATCTGATCGACACCAAAATTGGGTTTTGTCATCAAAAGGCCTTAGCGATGTTAAATTGCGAAGCTTTAGAGTTTTTGTCGATGGGCGTTTCTGTGGCGGCCTCGCAAACTTTGATGATTCGCCACAAAACCGGAAGTCATTATATCTCAGGCATGCATTATCCGATCTGCCTCAAAAATCACATGTTTAATAAGAGTCCATACCAGAACACGTTTACATGCCAATATCCAGATACAGTTATAGCGCCACCTGCTGGCCACAGGAAATTACATGATTTACGGAGTAACAAACTCCTCCCACAAATTTTATCGTTTTAGCACCAAAACTGGGTGGTGTTATCTGAAAGTTCTAGCGATGATATATTGTGAAGATCTAGAGTTTTCACCGAGGGGCGTGTCTGTGGCGGCATGACAAACCTCAACGCTTCGCCATGAAACAGAAAGTCCTTATAACTCAACCACACAATGTCTGATCTGCCTGAAACTTCACATGGTTGATATAAGTCCTCCCCTGAACACATCTACATAACAATATTGAGTCTGTCATAGCGCCACCTGCTGGCAGATAGTAGTTTGGCTTACAAATCAGCCCCAAAATGTCTGATCTGCCTGAAACTTTACATGGTTGTTTAAAATCCTCTCCTGAACACATGTACATAATAATATTGAGTCTGTCATAGCGCCACCTGCTGGCAACAGAAAGTTTGGCTTATACCTCAGCCACACAATGTCTGAACTGCTTGAAACTTCACATGGTTGATTAAATTCCTCTCCTGAACACATTTACATGCCAATATTGAGTCTGTCATAGCGCCACCTGCTGGCAGAAGGTAGTTTGGCTTACAACTCAGCCCCACAATGTCTGATCAGCCTGAAACTTCACATGGTTTAATAAAATCCTCTCCTGAACACATCTACATGCCAATATTGAGACACAGTCATAGCGCCACCTGCTGACAGGAGAAAGTTAGGCATAAATCTGTGATTTTCTCTGGTTCTTTTTATATATCGGCTTAAGTTATTATTGTTCGCTGTTCTTTGTCATCCGGAGGCCACCGGCGGCGGTGAGCCCGGGTGCGAGGTCCCTATCATCGCTGCTTGCAGCTTTAATTAGGGACCGAGCACCGAACGGTGCAAGGCCCTATTGGAATTGCTCCGTTTATTATTAGGGACCGAGCACCGAAACGGTGCGTAGGCCCTATTGGAATTGCTCTGTTTATTAGGGACCGAGCACCGAAACGGTGCGTAGGCCCTATTGGAATTGCTCCGTTTATTATTATTAGGGACCGAGCACCGAACGGTGCAAGGCCCTATTGGAATTGCTCCGTTTCTTATTATTCTTCTTCTTCCGCGGAATGAATCGCGGTTTTGAGGGGCTAAACATGCACGAAAACTCACGCAACTTTGCACACACCTCAGAAGTGGCGAAAATTTACGTTTATTATGGGCTTCGGAAGTGGGCGTGGCAAAATGACTCGACAGCGCCACCTAGAAAAATTAAACGGACGAGCCCCCGATCTACGAATCACGCACATGCACGAAAATTGGCACACACCTCAAACATGCCAAAACATACGAAAAAGTCTCTTGGAGCCATATCTCAAACCCAACAGGAAGTCGGATATTTTTAACTTCCTGCGGCGAAAAAGTGGCGTTTTTGCCATTTCCAGGCGTTGTATTTTAACGAACTCCTCCTAGGGATTTTATCCGATCGACACCAAAATTGGGTTTTGTCATCTAAAGGCCTTGGCGATGTTAAATTGCGAAGCTTTAGAGTTTTCGTCGATGGGCGTGTCCGTGGCGGCCTCGCAAACTTTGACGATTCGCCACAAAACAGGAAGTCGTTATAACTCAGGCATGCATTATCAGATCTGCCTCAAAATTCACACGCTTGATAAGCGTCCTGACCTGAACACGTTTACATGCCAATATCCAGATACAGTTACAGCGCCACCTGCTGGCCACAGGAAATGACATGATTTACGGAGTTATAAACTCCTCCCACAAATTTTATCGTATCAACACCAAAATTGAGTGGTGTTATCTGAAAGCTCTAGCGATGATATATTGTGAAGATCAAGAGTTTTCGCAGAGGGGTGTGTCCGTGGCGGTATGACAAACCTCAACGCTTCGCCATGGAACAGGAAGTCCTTATTTCTCAACCACACAATGTCCGATCTGCCTGAAACTTCACATGGTTGATAAACGTCATCTCTTGAACACATCCACATAACAATATTGAAGTGGGCGTGGCAAAATGACTAGACAGCGCCACCTAGAAAAATTAAACGGACGAGCCCCCGATCTACGAATTACGCACATGCACAAAAATTGGCACACACCTCAAACATGGCAAAACATACGAAAAAGTCTCTTGGAGCCATATCTCAAACCCAACAGGAAGTCGGATATTTTTAACTTCCTGTGGCGAAAAAGTGGCGCTTTTGCCATTTTCAGGCGTTGTATTTTAACGAACTCCTCCTACGGATTTTATCTGATAATTACCAAAATTGGGTTTTGTCATGTTAAAGCCTTGGTGATGTTAAATTGCGAAGCTTTAGAGTTTTCATCGATGGGCGTATCCGTGGCGGCCTCGCAAACTTTGATGATTTGCCAGAAAACAGGAAGTCTTTATAACTCTGGCATGCAATATTCGATCTGCCTCAAAATTCACACATTTAATAACAGTCCTGACCTGATCAGGTTTACGTGCCGATATCTAGTTACAGTTATAGCGCCACCTGCTGGCCACAGGAAATGACATGTTTGACACTGTAACAAACTCCCTCCACAAACTTTCCCGTATCAGCACCAAAATAGAGTGGTGTCAACTGAAAGCTCTAGCGATGATATATTGTGAAGATCTAGAGTTTTTGCAGAAGGGCGTGTCCGTGGTGGCATGACAAACCTCAACGCTTCGCCATGGAACAGGAATTTCTTATAACTCAACCACACAATGTCTGATCTGCCTGAAACTTCACATGATTGATAAAAGTCCTCTCCTGAACACATCCACATAACAATATTGAGTCAGTCATAGCGCCACCTGCTGGCAGAAGAAATTTTGTCTTGTAACTCGGCCACACAATGTCAGATCTGCCTAAAATGTCACATGGTTGATGAAAGTCCTCTCCTAAACACATCTACATAATAATATTGAGTCTTTCATAGCGCCACCTGCTGGCAGAATGTTGTTTGTCTTAAAACACAATCTCCACACAATCTCTGATCTGCCTGAAACTTCACATGGTTGATAAAAGTCCACTCCTGAACACATCCACATAACAATATTGAGTCAGTCATAACGCCACCTGCTGGCAGAAGGTAGTTTGGCTTATAACTCAGCCACACAATGTCCCATGTGCCTGAAACTTCACATGGTTGATAAGATTCTTCTCCGGAAGACATCTACATGCCAATCTTAAGTCACAGTTATAGCGCCACCTGCTGACAGGAGGAAGTTTGGCATAAATCTGTGATTTTCTTAGATCTTTTTTTATATATTGGCTTAAATTATTATTGTTCGCTGTTCTCTGTCATCGTAAGGTCACTGGGCGGCGGTGAGCCCGGGTGCGAGGTCCCTATCATCGCTGCTTGCAGCTTTAATTTAATTTATTATTTGATACTTATTAAAGCATAATCACATTTGTAATTGCAATTTGACTTAATACAATCTATATTATCGAAACCTGGGTTAGTGTCACAATCACCAACAATCCAGGCTTGTAGATCGCTGGGAATCATTCACTTTCTCCCAGGACTACAAATCCTGTCATGCACCTCACACTCACACCTGTTGTGGTTTATTGCTAACACACACAGCTGAAGCTGTTCAGAACTGATTACATGGACCTTTAAAACAGCACAGACACACGTCAATTGCTGAGTCTTGTTATACTGTATTGTGAACATTACAGCCTGATCTCACGAGAAAACGTAAGTATTTTACGTTTTGGCAGTTTAGTGGCTAATTCGTACGAGTTCAGTCGTAAGCAATTGTATGATTTTAAAAAGGAGGCGTGGCACCTAACCTCACCCCTAAACCCAACCGTCATTGGGGGATGAGCAAATTGTACTAAAATGTACAAATTAGATCGTATGAATTTGTAGGAATTAGCCACTAAATGAAAAAGTTACGATTTGCCGTGAGATTGTGTTGGAAGATTAAGGTGTTTCCTTTGCCTTGCCATGTTTGACCCTTGCTTTGTTCTGTTTGTTTACGTTGCTTGCTGCCTGTACTGACCATTCGCCTGTTTATTGACCACAACTCTGGATTCCCTGCAAGCATCTGTTGACCCCTATTTTGACCTTGCCTGACCATTCTCAAAATAAACATGCATTCGGATCCTCTCGTTGTCCAGTGTCCTCACATCACAAATAGTATCATATTATTTATTTATTATTTGATTTAAAATACAAAACACACAAAAAAAATGCAGTAGAAATAGTTTTCATTTAGCAGATATAAGTAAATTTAGAGGCGCTGAAGCAGCAGGAAACTCTGGATTTAAGCATGAGGGCCTGCAATAGAATGACTAAAGTTGTATGTTCTTAAAACAAGTGACTGTTACAATGCAGCCTGAAGGACAGAAGTGACTTCTGGGAGTATCTACCACTAAAGCAAACTGAATAAAGCATGTTTTTGAAATACAGAAAGGTTTCCAGGCAGTCATTTGTAGCCATTATGCTTGTGCCTGGAACTCTTCAAGTGAGTTGCCTCTTAAAAGCCAGGTGACGTCTGTCTATCTTTATTCAAAAAAAGACCTGAGTGAAGTCAAGGATTACATGACGGGTCTTTTATATAACTGCAGCCAGAATGAAAGAGATATTTGTGTATGTGTGTGCGTGCATAGTGTTATTGTGTGTATACCTTGTATTTATTACGTTCTGGGGACCAAATGTCCCTATAAATATAGTAATACCATTAACAAGCCTGTGGGGGCATTTTGGGTTCCCAGGAGGAAAATAGGTCATAAATCACACATATTAAAGTAATTTAAAAATGTAAAACATTGGATGGTTGGGTTTAAGAGTAAAGTTGTGGTAGGGGGTAACATACGAACCACATCCAAAATGACTAAGGGTGCTTTCACACCTACACTTTTGTTTCGGAACGTATCTTGTTTGCCCATTTAGCGCGGTTCGTTTGGCATATGTGAACAGGGCAGTTGCGCTCTGTTCCGCGCCAAAGTAAACGCTCCGAGATCGCTTGAATAAGGTGGTCTCGGCTCGATTGAAACGAACCCTGGAGCGGATCGATTGCAGTGAGAAAGCGATCCGATCCGAGCGCGGTTATATCACAGTGTTTTATGGATATGCAATAGGCTTACGGCTATATGAAGAGAGAATTATGAGTAGGGCGGGAAGTTTTGCGAGTCTCCGGATGCCGGCAAACAAGTGATGATCTACCGTTAATCTTGCGTCTCCCTCCCGGTCCTCAAATAGGCATCGTCATGCACCCTTCTCACCCCTCCCCACCGCGTCTTTCCTCAGACATGTCGCGCGCACCCTGTCAATCACCACCAAACCACCACCTCTCCTGACAGCTGAGCGGGACGCTGCAAAATAAACCCTGACACTCGGACCAATGTAAGGAGAGTTAACTCGCACGTGACTTGTTTTAGCTCTTTTGGTCCGATTAGAAACTTTGCAGTGTGAAAGCGAACCGCTCCAAGAGCAAAGAGCAACAATGTAACAATTGTAATCTCTGTTTCGGAACAACTGAATCAATTCACAGGTGTGAAAGCACCCTAAGTGTTGGATGTCCGGGTGTTAACTCAGATTGTATCTGAAAAACCTAAAACCACAGCATGCAAAACATCAGTTTCAATGGTGCCAGCAGCGTAAATCTTGGGCTGTGGACAGTGTGAGACATGTATTGTTCTCTAATGAGTGCATCTTCACTGCCTTTCCCTCATTCAGGAGAGTTACGGTGTGGAGAAGCCCTAAAGAAGCGTACCACACAGACTATTGGAGGCCAGCTAGTGTAGTGCTGTGCAGGTAAACCTCACTCCTCTAACCTTTTAAGGTGCTCTAGAGACAGATGCTAGGGGCCATGGTCTTTAGCCTCCTTGTTAGAGCAACCGACTTTCATGAGGAAAGTCGCTGGTTCGATCCCAGCTTGGAGTGGGTTGGGTGGTGTAGGACCGGTGGGGTTACATTAGTGCCGTGAACCTGATAGGAGTGAGGTGGGGGGTTGGCATAGGGAGGTCAGCTAGTAACGTGCAGGTAAACCTCAATCTTCTGTCGTCTAAAAGTGCTCTAGCGACAGATGCTAGAGGCCATAGTCTTTTGCCTCCTTTGTAGAGCAAACAACTCCCATGAGGAAAGTTGCTGGTCTGATCCCTGCTCGGAGTGGGTTGAGTGGTGTAGGAATGGCAGGGTTACTGTACATTGGTGCTGTGACCTGGATGGGAGTGAGGTTTAGGGGTGTGAATATAGCTGAGGCCAGCTAGTGAAGTGCTATGCAGGTAAACCTCACCTGCCGGGTCGATCCCAGCTCAGAGCGGGTTCAGTGGCATAGGACTGAGGGGGTGACATTACTGATGGCTTGGACTGTAATTTCATGGTATTCCTTAGGCCCAATAATTGTACTAGATGGCCACATGCGGTGCTTAATTTGAGCTGGATCTTGCTGGATAATCTTCCGGAAAATGACAGATGTTTGTCTTTTACATTCCTGTATTTATTTTAATGGATCCGGCACTAACTTGTGTGTGGTGAATAAATACCTACGTGTGTGTATGGCGGACACACATGACGGTAGTCACCATGCGCAAGTTAAAGCAAAAGTCACGTTTAACTATTGGCCCTTAAAAACATTTTCAGCCAATCGGCTTTCTTATGTTTACAATCACTCTCATTGGTTGGTCACTGTTTTGCACGCAGTGGGCAGCAAAACTAAATAATGGCATAGTGGCAACCTAAATAATATTTGTATTTTCAAAATGGTAAAGAGGCAGTCACACATTTTTTAACACATATTTATATTTATTTTTTAAAAGCCGAAGTAAATCTGATAATGAGCCTGATCATCTTGAGAAGATGAAATTGCAGGAATAGATCAGGATAGCGTGAGACAGAAGCAAAGCGATCTCAAGTCAGACAGAAAACACGACAGAAGGGGTAACTGTGAGCTCGTCTTGAAGATTAGACTGAGTGAGTCATTTGATGATTTTTTTTCACATAAAAAAAATTGTTTATACGATTTATGTTTGTAGCTACATGTTTTCATTGTCCATGACTTACCAATAATGTTATCTCACGCAAAATGATTAAAGAGCGTTTAGAAATGTGATGCTCTTTTTTGCACTATCACAGTTTAATGAAGTCGTGTTCCAGGAAAACTGAATTTGTGTGGTGGACGTTGATCATGGTAACTTTTATTTCCTGATTTTGTTCCGGGAATTATTTATTTACAAATTAAGCACTGTGTGAGTCAATGCAAAGAACTACCGAACCATGTTAGAGAGCAGGTTCACTGAAGTAGAGATCTGCCCGGGACTAAATTTTGAATCTCGCTCTGGCCCGCACCCGCCAGGTTTTAACCTGAACCCGACTGCTCCCGCTTATGTTCAGCATTCGGTGTCACCCTTCCCGACCCGCTCCGTTTTCTACCCGCCTCACTCATTCTCGCTAATGAGCAGGGGGGAGAACAAAACCGAAAACCACCCAGCTATACAGAGTCCAGACAGCCTATAACAAGCTGTCTGTATAAACCCACACTCACACAGCACCAAGCATGCGAAACACACAAACAGCAACATCACGCTCTCTCATTCACACATACACACACAAACACATATGTAACCCCGCTGGTCCTACACCGCCCAACCCACTTTGAGCTGGGATCGAGCCGGCGACCTTCCGCATGCGAGTCGGGTGCTCTACCAAGGAGGCTAAAGACCATGGCCTCTTGCGTCAGTCGCTAGAGCACCTTTAGAGGTCAGAGGAGTGAGGTTTACCTGCACAGCACACACTAGCTGGCCTCCGTTACACATAGGACAAAGCTCTCTCTTTCATTCGCACACACACACAGCAACAAACAAGCTAAACGCAGCATTACGCTGTCTCATTCACACACATACATACTAATACTCGCTCACTCGGGAGTCGGGAGCAATATTGTTAGACCAGTGGAGAAAGAAATCTGGTCGGGTCCCGCAGGACTGCAGTGTTCTTTTGTCATCAATGGATGTGCCACTTGTTTTTATTCTACTGTAAGACTTATTTTTTTCTTTGACTATTTTAAGCACTGATATTTTATTTTTGGATGTGCCCTTACATTCAGAGTTATAAATAAATGTTCAAATTAATTATTACATAATAATTAGTCAATGTATTTTTTCATAAGCATAATTAAGTTATATATTTACAGCATGTTTGTGTTCATCATTTGTATTCTCAAAACCCTTTTTCTGTTGCATCAAACACTTCTAAACCCATACCTGCAGTTACAAACCACTCAGCAAAATGAAACACAGTAAACAGGGAAATAAGTGGTACCATGAAAGATTCCCTATGTACTTATTTCTAGTTCAGTTAATGGAAATGGACAAATGTATTCTGCGAAGTGCTGAACTGGTCCTCTTGTGTACCTTTTGTTCTAAGAGAGCACAATTATTGACATAATTCATTGTTTCTGCACTTCATTGCAATTGCGGTTAAAAGCATAGCAGAGAGTAGCTAAGAATAAATGTCTGCTGTCGCAACCTGTCTGACTCTTTCACTCTCTCTGAGACGCTAAGAGAGCGAGATAGATTATGTCAAAAAAGACTAAATTAAACAGCTCTCTCCTGTCTGATGGATTACTTTCGGTGTGAATGGAAACTGCGGTGCAGCCATAAGATAACCTCTATGGAGCAGTGACATATACAGCGGATGGAGGCTTTATCTCATCTGCCTGAACACCATCACTCTCGGGGATGTGCTTGTATTCACAAACGAACTAAGCACGTCTTTTAAATTCCAATTCGACTCCTGAATCTGAATTAGAGGTAGCAAGCTGGATGTAGAATTGTAAATTAAATACGAATAATATAACTTTGTTAACCCTGCTAAAAAATACAGCTTAAACCAGCCAAGGCTGGTTAGCTGGTTTTAACTGGTTGACCAGCCTGGTTTTAGAGGGGTTTTGGCCATTTCCAGACTGGTTTCCAGCCATTTCCAGCCTGGTCTTAGCTGGTCAGGCTGGAAAATGACCAGCCAAATCCAGCTAAAACCAGCTTGACCAGCCTGGTTTAAGCAGGACATAGCTGGTTTTGGCTGGACTCCCAGCTTGGCTAGGCTGGTCAAGCTGGTTTTAGCTGGTCATCTCCCAGCCTGACCAGCTAAGACCAGGCTGAAAATGGCTGGATTGAAGTCAACTAATCAGAGTTTACAGTGTTTACACTTAAAAATGACACAAAGAGCATCACAGAACTTCAGAATAGAATATAGTTGAAGTCAGAATTATTAGCCCCCTTTTGATTTATTTTTTTCTTTTTAAATATTTCCCAAATAATGTAGAGCAAGGAGTAAGGAAAGGTAATTTTCACAGTGTGTCTGATAGTATTTTTTATTTCTTCCAGAGAAAGTGTTATTTGTATTATTTTGGCTAGAATAAAAGCAGTTTTTAATAAAAAACAAAATATAAAAAAAAACATTTTAAGGTCAAAATTATTTGACCTTAAATGCTATATATTGAAGCTATATATTTTATCCAATAGTCTACAGAACAAACCATCATTATACAATATCTTAAAACTTGCCCATTACCCTAACCTGCCTAAATAACCTAGTTAAGCCTTTAAATGTCACTTTAAGCTGAATACTAGTATCTTGAAAAAGGAAAGAATATAAACGGGGGCTAATATCTCTGACTTCAACTGTATATATTGTATAAAGTTGGCACATTGTGAAATAAAGTCACAGCTGGCAGACTATTCATTCATTCATTTATTTTTTATTTATTTTTTGGCTTAGTCCCTTTATTAATCTGGGGTCGCCACAGCGGAATGAACCACCAACTTATCCAGCACATGTTTTACGCAGCTGATGCCCTTCTAGTTGCAACCCATCTCTGAGAACTGGCAGAATATTACTACAATTTAAATGAAAGAGTGCCATTCAGGTCCGCTCTTCTTGCCTAAATCGACTAAAGTCCGCTGTCCACTGACTAACTGACTGACTGACTGACTAAACGACCAATCCCCCCACCCACCCTCATCCCTAAACCCAACCAATAGTGTTTTAGAATGCAATAAAAAGCAATGAGGCTGATTTTTTCACAACATTTTACCACATTCTCACTTTGTTATTTACTTGTTTGTTTCATTGTTTGGCTTTTGTTTGTCTTACCTGCTTTCTGGAATTGTTTTTCACCAGACTCGAACCACGTTGTCACAGTCAACTCCACTCTGCATCTCAAACCCTCTGACGTATGCAGCGAGCCACTGGACAAAAATGGTAACAACAGAAAAGCAGTCCACGCTGAGGTAAGCGGTTAGCTGGTAGAGGAAAAGCAACAACATCATATCGCCTCATAACATTAATTTTAGCCATATGTTCCTCTGGCTACATAATACACAATCTCCAGAATTGTATATAGTGCTACTTTTTCAGAATAAGCCTATGTTGAACCAGGAGTTAGTAAGATTAATCAATGCTGAAATATCCTGTGCTTCCTTTATAAAGCTTTATATAAGCTGAACATAATATGATGGCCTTGGTAAAAACAAACTTCCCATCACCGCATGAGCAAACATTGCATTTCCATGTAGCATTTCTTACATTTACTGCCTGACTGCAGAGTTGTGGATAATTTACAGCATCCATATCTTTAAACCTCAAGGCTATTACGGTCAGACAGTATCCCACAGGCACATCAACCCACAGCAGGAGTCACACACCATTACACACATTAACGGCTGTGATAAACACTCCTAACATAGCTCAGCGCGCTTCAGAAAGGTCCACTTAGTTCAGGTGTTCTGTACAGAAGCTTTTACACGGCTTCTTCAGCGGGCATACACCTGCAACACCCCCTGAAGGACCACTTCATTTCTCAGAGCTGGTTTAACTGTGCTAATCGGCTGTGATACACATGCAGAGCAAAACATGTACACTACCCAGATCACAGATGCAGTCCTTTGCCATTTTTTAACATTGATACTAACAAAATTATACAGTATGCACTAACTGACAAATGTGTTGTTGCCCTTCCAAATTTTAGGAACAATAAATAATAACTTGACTTCTAGTTGGTATCAGAAATGGCTTATATTAAAGGCAAAGGCCTCTAGATCAGTGGTTCTCAGAGTTGGGGTCGGGACCCCTCGAGGGGTCGCAGGACAATGAAGGGGGGTCGCCTGGTGATTTCCAAAAATCTATTTATTTTTATTAAACCATAAGAATGACCATATATTATCCATAACCTAATGAACAGAATTTTTTTTTATTTATAGTTATTATATACTATACAGTTACTATAGTAGCTTATATTATTATTGGATTGCAGGTGATTGCATTATATTAAAGACACAGCAATAGCGACAGATGCAGCAGATTGATTTTATAACAACAAGTTAAACTTTCTGGCACATTTACAGCACCTACACACATTTAAAAAATTAACTGAAGAATAGACTTGGGTCTATTGGTGTGTGTGCCCCATTGCATGCCAGGTTTCTGTATTTATAACCACCTCAGAGGATATTGGGGGTCGCAAGTCACTGGCATTGTCATTTTGGGGGGCACGGGCTGAAAAGTTTGGGAACCCCTGCTCTAGATTATGCTTATTTTTTTAGAAATAATGTACAGTATAGAATATAAAGTCCTGGCGCAGTGGAAAAAGAATTCAAATTGAGCTTGGAGGACTGCATCCATACATCTCTGCAATGACTCAAATCACTTATTAATAAAGTCATCTGAAATGGCAAAGAAAGCATTCTTGCAGGACTCCCAGAGTTCATCAAGATTCTTTGAATTCATTTTCAATGCCATCTTACCCCAGACATGCTCAATAATGTTCATGTCTGGTGACCGGGCTGGCCAATCCTGAAGCATCTTTACCTTTTTTTGCCTTCAGAAACTTTGATGTGGAGGCTGAAGTATGAGAAGGAGCGCTTTCCTGCTGAACAATTTGCCCTCTCCTGTGGTTTGTAATGTAATAAGCAGCACAAATGTCTCGATACCTCAGGTTGGGGGTTGCAGATCTCTTGCATGCCCCCATGCTGAATGTAACCCCAAACCATAATTTTTCCTTCACCAAACTTGACTGATTTATATGAGAATCTTGGCTCCATGCGGGTTCCAATAGGTCTTCTGCAGTATCTGTGAGGATTGCAGGTCAGAGTTCGCAGGTCAAAGGTCACCAAGCTTGAACTATGCACTGCAGCGACCTTTCTGGTCTGACGCATTCGCATGCGTATGAATGGAAGTCTATGGGGAGAAAAGTCAAGTGTTACCGCAGCTTAAGACCTTGATTAGCTTGTTCAGGTGTGTTTAATTAGGGTTGGAGCTAAAATCTAAAGGACACCAGCCCTCCAGGGCCGAGATCGGTGATCCCTGTTCTAAACCATACTGCTTCCCATTTAAAATGACTTATACTGTATTTACTTGACAGGACACGTCGCAGGATTCAGTGAAGCCATGAAAACATTCTAAAAAAATCTTATAAGCAGTGACAAAAAGATGACTACTTAGACAGCAATATTTGTTTACAGTGTACTTCTGAGTTGGCGGCACACATACTACATCTTATGTAGTCAGTCATTTTCTTGTCGGATTAGTCGCTTTATTAATCCAGGGCCGCCACAGTGGAATGAACCGCCAATTTATCCAGCAAGTTTTTATGCAGCGGATGCCCTTCCAGCCGCAACCCATCTCTGAGAAACATCCACACACACATTCACACACACACTCATACACTATGGACAATTTAGCCTACCCAATTCACCTGTACCACATGTCTTTGGGGGAAACCGGACCACCCGGAGGAAACCCACGCAAATGCAGTGAGAACATGCAAACTCCACACAGAAACACCAACTGAGCCAAGGCTCGAACCAGCGACCCAGCGACCTTCTTGCTGCGAGGCGACAGCACTACCTACTGCGCCACTGCTTCGCCCGCATCTGAAATAGAATTTACATTAAGTTCTACCATTTAATGAAGCTATGCATTTGCTAAAATGTTTTGTTACAGTTACACCTGGCAAACGCACTACTCCAGCAACTTCGACTCCTTAAAACTGAGTAATTTAAAAACAAACGAGGAGCATTTTCATTCTAAGAGGCTGTTTACACTAGTGTGCCCATGTGCCTTAACTAAATGGGTTTCCTCTGGGTGCTCGCTTTCCCCTACAGTCCAAAACACATGCAGCGGGCGAACTGAATAATCTAAATTTCTCCATAGTGTATAAATGATTGTGTATGGGTGTTTTCCAATGCTGGGTTGGGGCTGGAAGAGCATCCGCTGCATAAAACATATTCCAGAGTAGTTGATGTTTCATTCCACTGTGGCGACCTCTAAAATAGAGACTAAGCCAAAGGAGAATAACTGTTGTCCCAACACAAATCGATTGTGAGGAACCCAGCATTTTTTAACAGTGTAATGTATTTATTTATGAGCGTCTCTTTGTAGTGTTTCATGCAGGTCATATGACATGTTTCTCTAGTCAGCTTTTTTCTCCCTGGGGCATGGAAAGAGTGTCCTCTCAGAATAAAAATGAAGATGTACAAAAGAATGAGATGAAAAGCACTGGAAGCTAACAGCAAACAAAAGGAAGTAAACAAAAATCAGCAAACAGGATTATATACTAAAAAAAAGCACAGAACAAACTGATCTGAACAGTGTTTGCTTAGTTAAACACTGGCAGGGAAATTTGTTCAAGAACAAGGGAAATTACTGTTTAAATGACAGCAGTCAAAAATAAATAAATAAATAGGAGCCAAGAAAGTTGACATGAATGGCTTTTTTTTAAATGTTCTACTGATGGAAAAAGTCACCTACATCTTGGATGACCTGAGGGTGAGCAAATTAACTGTAAATTAAATTTGGGTGAGCTATATCTTTAAGCACCATCCACTACTGTGACGTCACAGTCATGTTGTATTATGGTAACTGGGGCTGCCTGAAAATTGCCCTCGGCTCTGCTTGTTTAGACTCAAAGTTGGAAAGTTTGTGTATCTCCAGTGAACTTAACATTAACATACCATTGTCTATTTTGAATTTATTTTATTTGATTGATGTTAAATTTTAATGTATTGATTTATTAATTATATACTTTTTTGATAACATCAAATTATCATGATTTTAAAAGAAGGACAAAAGCTTCAGCATAACAGGAGCATAAATACAGCAGGTATAGTGTTATACATTCTCAATGTTATCTCAAAAGTATATATTAGTACCTAAAAAAAATAAGAGGAACACTTTTGTACTTTTTAGGTACTAATATGTTCCCTTGAGGTATTAATATGGACCTTTTAGGTACAAATGTTTACCTTTTGTACCACGCCAGTGACAGCTCCTTTCTTTCTGAGAGTGTACATGGTCTTCAAATATTGTGTGTTCAACAACAAGTGGCCCTCACATCAGGATACATAATAAACACAATATATTTCTGATGTTTATGTTAAAGTTTGCATGAGCTGAAAGATACGACCAATTGTTTTTGTTTTGTTTTTTTCACATTGTGACGCATTCCTAGAGAAATTAAATGTTAAATGAGAAATCAGTGGGTGAGGCTTTATTTGTGTGTGTTTTTTTTACTGCGAGCTGATTCAATTTAGTAAAGTAGCCATTTTATTCAGAAGGATTGGAAAAAAGGGTTTTGGGAGAGTTGTTGCAACCTAACAGACTCCTCCTTCTTGCCATTTCTGTTTGTTGTCACAGTGCTGTCAAAACTGACAGGTGGAGGGGCGCTGTAAAGTATGTTAGCCATGCCCATTACCTCAGACAGACATTAATCTGAGAATTTTAACTGAATTAATTATAATTATAATTTATTTCAAATAAATGAAAATACATTTTGAGCAGTTCTATGCACACACACACACACACACACACACACACACACACACACACACACACACACACACACACACACACACACACACACACACACACACACATTTGTGTGTGTGTGTGTGTGTGTGTGTGTGTGTGTGTGTGTGTGTGTGTGTGTATTTATATATATATATATATATATATATATATATATATATATATATATATATATATATATATATATATATATATAGTTGAAGTCAGAATTATTGGCCCCCCCTGTTTATTTTTTCCCCAATTTCTGTTTAACGGAGAGAAGATTTTTTTTCAACACATTTCTAAACATAATAGTTTTAATAACTCCTTTCTAATAACTGATTTATTTTATTTTTGCCATGATGACAGTAAATACAGCTTAAATTGATCTTATTCTATACAGCTTAAAGTGACATTTAACATTTAGGTTAACGAGGCAATTTAGGGAAATTAGGCAAGTTTTTGTAAACCGATGGTTTGTTCTGTAGACTATCGAAAAAAGCTTAAAGGGGCTAATAATATTGACCTTAAATGATTATTAAAAAATTGAATTGTTTTAGCCAAAATAAATCAAATAAGACTCTCCCCAGAAGAAATAATATTATCAGACATATTGTGAAAATTTCCTTGCTTTGTTAAACATCATTTGGGAAATATTTAAAAAAGAAAAAACAAATCAAGGGTAGCTAATAATTCTGATTTCAACTGTGTGTGTGTGTGTGTGTGTGTGTGTGTGTGTGTGTGTGTGTGTGTGTGTGTGTGTGTGTGTGTATATATATATTTTTTTCTTTTTTCTTTTAGGGGTGTAACTGTTCACAAAAATCTGGACTGTCACAATGTGATATCACAACACCTGATTTGTCATATTTTATGGATGTTTGTAAGAAAAAAATAACTGAATCACTGTGTGGAATGCACAGCTAGAAAGCTGCAGGTACCACTGGGCGTCTGAAGATGTCCCTGCTCAGCCTTTCAAATCATGATTAGCTTGTGAGACCAGGTCAGTCCATTCTATTTATAGAGCAGTCAGCTCTGTCTCCAGTGCCACTGATGACTCACAGTCTCATTTAGCCAAAATGTTCAATCAGTGTCACAAACAGAAAACAGTATTCTGCTTAAATATTTTATTTGGATATTTAGGTGTCGTAAAAATATTGCAATATTGAAAGCAGAAATATGACATATTAATATTCATTTATTAATTGTCTTTTCGGCTAAGTCCGGGGTCGCAACAGCGGAATAAATCGTCAACTTATCCAGCATATATTTTACACAGCAGATACCCTTTCAGTTGCAACCCATCACTGGGAAACACCCATACACTCTCATTCACACACATACACTATGACCAATTTAGCTTACATATTTCACCCAGTGCATGTCTTTGGACTGTGGTGGAAACCGGAGCACCCAGATAGACGGGGAGAACATGCAAACTCCACAAATAAATGTTAACTGACCCAGCCGCGGTTCTAACCAGCAAGATTCTTGCTGAGAAGTGACAGCGCTAGCCAAGGCGCTGCCCGATATATGAATATATGAAAGCAGAAGTTTGAAGTATGAGTATTGAGTATGAATAGGTACATATTATAATCCAGGGTGGACCGTTTATATGGATAAACCTTAATAAAATGGGAATGGTTGGTGATATTAATGTCCTGTTTGTGGCACAATAGTATATGTGAGGGGGCAAACTTTTCAAGATGGGTGGTGACCATGGTGGCCATTTTTAAGTCAGCCATTGTGGATCCAACTTTAGGTTTTTCAATAGGAAGAGAGTCATGTGACACATCAAACTTATGGGGAATTTCACAAGAAAAACAATGGTGTGCTTGGTTTTAACATAACTTTATTCTTTCAGCCAACTTCTGCTTTCAGTATTTTATGCAGCTTGATACCACAATAAAGTAAGTGCACCAAAAAACACCCAAAAGATTGCCAAATAATCCTTGCTATTAAAACATGATGTGTTTTCATCTCTAAACTGTTCAATGGGGATTGTATTATTTCAGTCTCTCCATTTGCTCTCAGCACAAAAACCCCTGTGGCTAATATTAGCTGCAATCAGAGCACTTACCTGGCATAAATGGTTTAAATACTCAGAAAAAGCATTTGCAGCTAAATAAAACTAATTTGAACTGATTGAGCTCAATCAGTTATTGTAGTATGTGAAATGTAGGTGTACAAAAAGGTAAAAACTTAAAAACATCATGCAATTCTGTCCAATCACTCCATATATAGTTGAAGTCGGAATTATTAGCCCCCTTTTGAATTTTGTTTTCTGTTTTAAATATTTCCCAAATGATGTTTAACAGAGCAAGGAAATTTTCACAGTATGTCTGATAATATTTTTACTTCTGAAGAAAGTCTTATTTGTTTTATTTCAGCTAGAACAAAATCAGTTTTTTTTTTATTTTTTGTAAGCCATTTTAAGGTCAATATTATTAGCCCCATTAAGCTACTGTATATTTTTTCGATAGTCTACAGAACAAACCTCTGTTATACAATAAATTGCCTAATTACCCTATCCTGCCGAGTTCCCCTAATTACCCTAGTTAAGCCTTTAAATGTCACTTTAAGCTGTATATTATTGTCTTTAAAATATCTAGTCAAATATTATTTACTGTCATCATGGAAAAAAATCAAATAAATTAGTTATTAGAAATGAGTTATTAAAACTATTATGATTATACATTTTTTCTCTCGGTTGAACAGAAATTTGGGGAAAAAAAATAAACAGGTGGGCTTATAATTCAGGGGGCTAATAATACTAAATTCTACTGTATATATATATCCAGAAAATATATATCCAGAAAATACAATGTGCAATTGTGAGTTTGCCTCATACAGGTGAGTGGGCTTGACAAACCACCTATAAAACACACTATTTGACAAAACACACTCTTTCAGACACTTTCTTACAATCACTCCAAAATTATCACTTACAAAATGATTATTTATTTGTTAATTTTAATTTTTTTCCCAGAGATGGGTTGTGGCTGGAAGGGCATCCGCTGCATAAAACTGGTGCTGGATGAGTTGGCGGTTCATTCCGCTGTGGCGACCCCATATTAATAAACGGACTGAGCCTGAAAAGAAAATGAATAAATGAATGATTTTTTATTTTATTTTCGGTTAGTAATTGTTGTTAGTTTTGTTTAGTATTAATTTAGTTTATTAGTTGTGAATTTATTTAAGTTATGCAGGTTATTTAAGTTAAGTTAATGAAAATGTTTTTGACCAATAGTTTTAGTCTTGTTTTTAGTTTTTTTTACTTTTCTTCTCTTTACCATGATGACAGAACATCATTTTTTTTGTTATTTTGCAACAATATTGACCATATTTTTAATCCTGCCAAAATAAAATGAACAAGACTTTCTCAAAAAAATTTACATTTATTTAGGAAATACCATGAAATTTAAAATACTGTGAAAAGAAGCCACTTTTTAAAACTTTAGTTTTTCTATAACCCCTCCAGCAAGTGCCAAACGGATTAAGACTCAGTTTAGTCACTGTATGTCATTTTGTCATTATACATTGCATCTCTTTGTTGTTTTTGAGATACTGCATTCATTGTACAATCAAAATGGTGGGATGTGGAGGTACAGAAAGTTACAAAGATTTTTTGGTATAAATAAGATGTTAAAATGGAGGCACAGTGGCTTAGTAATAAGCACTGTCGCCTAACAGCAATAGGTTTGCTGGTTCGAGTCCCACCTGGGCCAGTTGGCAGGTCTGTGTGCATGTTCTCCTTGTGTTTGCCTGGGTTTCCCCTACAATCCAAAGACATGCACTATAAGTGAATTGAATGAACTAAATTGGCCGTAGTGTATGAGTGTGTGTGAATGATAGTGTGTGGATGTTTCCCACTACTGGGTTGCGGCTGGAAGGGAATCCGCTGTGTAAATCATATGCTAGAATAGTTGGGGGTTCATTCTGCTGTAGCGACCCCTGATAAATAAGGGACCAAGCCAGAGAAAAATGAATGAATGAAGTCCATAATCAGAACATAATGCCTCATTCTCACAGTTCAGTACAGTATGTTTTGGTCACCTTGATCAGGCTGGGGTTTCCAATGGTAGATTTTTAGAAGGAACAGTCAATGCCAGAACGTTGTTATCAATGTCGTTCTCCCTCGAAGTTTGAACCACCTAGTTGGTGGTTCATTCTGCTGCGGCGACCTCTGAAATAGAGACTAAGCCAAAAGAAAATGTTAAAATATTTTTATCTTGATTTTAAAAAAAAATCTTTAGTCTAAGTCAGGGGTGTACAAAGTCAGTCCTGGAGGGCCGGTGTCCTGCTGACTTTAACTCCAGCTTGCTTCAACACACCTGCCTAGAAGTTTCTATAATACATAGTAAGAGCTTAATTAGCTTGTTTAGGTGTGTTTGATTAAGGTTGGAGATAAAATCTCCAGGACACCGGCCCTCCAGGACACGCCTGGTGTATGTTATTTATTATATTTATTATTATTTGTAGTAGTAGTAGTAGTAGTAGTATAGTATTGTTGTTGTTATTAATATTATTTAGAAATATTATTTTATTTTTGTTTTTGTTTGCCTGTTTGATAAAAAAAAATCACCTTTTAAATTGACAGAATTGTCTCTGTCAAACAAATTGTAAAATTGTTTAAAAGTAAAAACAAACCTAAAAAAGTCGTTTAGGTAAAATTGGAAAGGGTAAAAGGTGTAATTTAATAAATAGTATTAACATGGGCTGGTTGTGTGAATATAATGTTTACTAGTTTACATTTCTTTTATTCATTTATTTTATTTTTTATTTTTGCAAATGAAAAAAAATAGATAATACATTTAAAAATAAAATAGTTTACGAAAAAAAAATAGAAGATAGTTTTATGTTTATATAGAAAAGATGTTTTGTGGCCTATATGAACATGCGCTTGACTGGTATGTTTGTCTGTAAAAGCGCATCTGCTGGTGAATAAACAGAAATAGTGCTTTTTAATTCTGAAAATGATTACTTATTTTCTAATTAATATGTATTTTCAGTTGGTTTCTCAGCTAGCCTAACAGTTAGTAACGGTATTACATTTAACATAAACACAGTAAAAACCTGTTCACAAAGCTGAGAATCACACACACACGCTTCATCTTTAAGGAGCTCAGACATTGGGGAGGGTTCTTCACTACGGCATGCATAAGTGAAGGTGGTTCTGAAAGGACAGCTCCCGTCATCTCTGCCGCGGCACAACCAAACGAGCCCGCGCGCGCGTGTGGGACGGTCAGCGTCAGCAAACATCCCCGAACCTGCATGCTCGGCTCGGTCATGGACTCACCCCCTCATAAGTGAGCATTATGGATTAGTGGAGGGGAGGCGACTGCAAATCCTCGCTGTTGTGCTGATCTGGATTTACAAGCTGCACAGATAAATTGTCATTTCAGTATACTGTAGCTGGCGAACCGGGACAATGGATACGAACATGCGCAAATTTACCGTCAGAAGATGGTTTTCCGTCTACCTTCGGAGAAAGTCGCGGTCCAAAAGCTCGAGTCTATGCAAACTGGAGGTGGGTGTCACTTGATTTCTGTCGTGTGCCAGCATGTGTCTTATGTCTTGGGTTATAGCTGTGAAGTGTGCGTAAACAATGTCGGATTCTGACCCTTTCGATGTAAAGTCGGGCTATGTCAAAACGCAACGGCAAACATTTCCTTGTTCAGCGTTGCCTCAGATCTATTTTCAACGCTTTTGTTTTGGTATTTACATCAAGCATGTGTTGTACGTTCCATTACATCTCTCGTAAGCTTTGGTTTGCAAACCAAAACTAGTCAAAACAAACAGTGTAGGAATGTGTACAGAGTTCCTGCTGAAATTTCCTACCATATGATTTTTACCATGTTTATAATCCATCATATGTGTATTTGCATTGGGATGTTTGCTCTTGTATACAAAGTTGTAGGGGTTTTCAAAGGGAGTACTTTATTTACATTTTTAATTAGTTTCAATACATGTCTTTTGAGATGTTTCAAGAATATTCGATCTCTTTATGTAGTTTTTGGAATACTTTTTACTGTAAACCGTTTAAAAAGTCAGAATCGTTGAAAATTGATTATGCTGTATTAACTCTTTTGGTGTTTATTTTTGTTTGGACATCACGCTTACACCATATTAATCGTAATTGTATTAATGCCTACAGTTTTCAGAAATTAATTGCATGCTATTTTCACCCTAGTACTTTTTTTTGTGTATTAAAAAAATCTAAAATAATTGTTAGAACCATTTTTTTCTTGTGACAGTTTTATTTTACATATACTGTCTGATTTAAATAAATGAAATCAAAAACATTTTACAAAATGCCTGTATTTCCAGTACTGGGTTGCTGCTGAAAGGGCATCCACTGTGTAAAACATATGGAGGATAAGTTGGCGGTTCATTCCGCTGGGTGACCCCTGATTAATAAAGGGTCTAAGCTGAAGGAAAAGGACTGAATGAATGAAAAAAATTCAGACAAGCAATAATATTTTACTCTGGAAAAAATGTATAGATAGATAGATAGATAGATAGATAGATAGATAGATAGATAGATAGAACCGTGTGCTGGTTCGTTTTCAAACAGCTGTGCAGTCTTCCTCATTCTGTTCTGTGTTGTTTTTGCTGAACCTTCAAAATGTCTGCTGGCAACAGTGATCGAACCTGACATACCTGTCTCTCAGTATTAACAGCCGAGCTCTCAAAACAGTTGCATTCTGTGAAGCATCTGTGTCCCTGTCTTTTCGTCTATTAGATAGTCAAATGGATCCAACTTTTATTTTCGATGTCTTTGATTTCTGTGCAAATGAAGTGTGTTTATGTGTATTAAATATGTAGGTAACAAACCATGTGCCGTTCCACATTTAGAAGGCTTTCTTCACTATTATAATATTGTTAGATTGTGTTGCTTTACCGCTTAAAATTAGTCTTGGCCTTTTTTGAGTCAGCATGGGGAGCCAGAAGTGATTCTCTGTTGGACAGATAGCCCTTAAAGTAGATAGTCCACAAAACTCTAGATTCATAAACTATGATTATTGAAATCATAGGTCAGGGTATGTTCAACTGCGCAGTTTACATATTGGAAATCTATACTGGTCGCTGCTTAGCTTTTACTGCATGTACTGCAAAAGTCAGTGGCCTTCCGTGTTCATAATATTCATTTTGATCAATATTCTAAATAGCCTTTATTCTGAACTGTAAATCTGCACACGTGCTTAAAAATAAAGGTTGCATCAAAACATTTATTTTCCACTTGATGTTTTCACACTTGCTCATGTCAAATAGCATATATTTACTTTGATTGCATGCGCAGAAATAACCAGACAATGTAGCACTCATGAATGCATAATTGCAAATGTATGCATTCACTTGACTTATTCATATTTATTGAAACTGTAATATTTATTTAATTAGGTTATGCATTCACACAGGATACACTACCTGACAAAAGTCTTGTTGCCTATCCAAGTTAAAGGAACAACAAATTATAACTTGACTTTTAGTTAATCATTTGGTATCAGAAGTAGCTTAAAAGGCAAAGACCCCTAGATTACACTTATTTTACCAAAATAAAATATGATCATGCCTTGATATCAATTATTTAAGTAAGACAATAAGATCTGACTTTTCTCAAAAGTCTTGTCACCTAACAGAAATAATGTACAGTTATTATTCTAATGTTACATTCCTAACATTACAGGACGACGACATCCATACATCTCTGCAATGATTCTAATAACTTATTAATAAAGTAAAAAATTGGCCCCCTTCTGTGGTTTGTAATGTAAATGGGAGCTCAAATGTCTTGATATCTCATGATGTTAATGTTGCCATCCACTCTGCAGATCTTTCGCACACCCCTATACTGGATGTAACCCCAAACCACAATTTTTCCTTTACCAAACTTGACTGATTTCTATGAGAATTTTGGGTTTATGTGGGTTGCACTATTTCTTCTGCAGTATTTGTGATGATTGGGATGCAGTTCAACAGAAGATTCACCTTCTGCCGCTTTTCCAAATGATCAGCTAGAAGTTAAGTTATTATTTGTTGCTCTTACAACTGGGATCGACTTCTGTGAGGTAGTGTACATTATACATAAAATAAGTAACATGAAATAGCAACATCTAAATAATTGATTGTATGCTATAGTCAAAAATAATCTGTAAAATCAGAGAATCAACATAAATACACAATATCATTAAATCACCATTTTATGGATAATATTTGCCTTGAAACGGCTTAATAAATAAGCAATTGCTGGTCACTACTTTTGCTGTGTATGAACATGACCAACATAATAATTGCGCATGCTAACAAGGTCAATGATAGTCTTTTTTCTTTTCATCCAGCAGCCAAAAACAGCTTGCTGTCAACTTGTAACATATTTAGATTAAAAAATCCCAGTTTATTACTGTAGAAAAGCATAAATAGTTGTGAATAATGTAACTGCGCCTATCTCAGTTTATAAATAAAAAATACTCCAAATATTAGACCTACACTGTAAATAAATAAACACAAATGAGCAGTTTTCATATTTTGTGATTCATGTTTTTATTTTATTATTTTACCCCATTTATTTCTGCTTTTGAATTGCATTATGAGACCTTGATCTTTCTTCCAACAGCTGGAAAAGTTTAAAAAAGGAACTTTTATTAACATTTATTCGTTGAAATTGATATATTTTCTGGGTTGGTTTTGTATATTACACATCACAGGCTCATTCTGAAAACGTAGCCCAATAGACATTTCTGAAGATCTTGAATTATGTAGCCAGAAGTATGTATGGCTGAATTTCGTCTTTAAAATCAACGCCACGGGATGGTATGATGCCATTGCTTTTTGAGCTATAGCAACTGACCACTTACTGTACCTCGTATGGACGGCTTTTCTGCCGTTAGCAGTTTGTCCAGTGGCTTGCACCAAATGTTGGGGAACTTGAGATGCAGAGAAGAGTTAACCTCAATGACGGGATTCGAGTCTGGCAAAGAACAGTTTTAGAAAGCGGGTCAGACAAAAGCAAAAGCCAAAAAAGGTAAATAACAGTAAATAACAAAATAAAATAACAGGGTGGGAATGTGGTAAAATCTGAAATGGTGGTAAAAATCAGGTTGCAAATTGCTTTTCTGGATTGCTTTAGAAAACACTGTTGGTTGGGTTTGGGGAAGCCGGTGGGCGCTGGTCAGTTGGTGCTTTTTAAAACACTATCAGTTGGGTTTAGGGAAAGGGGTGGGGACAGCGACCTCTGGTGGATTTACATGAGAAGAGCAGGCATGAATGGCACTTGCAAAAGGAATTTGAGTTCTAAAAAAGTGTACACAGCGGCCTCTGGTGGATTTGCAAAAAAACTGCAAAAAAACATAGCGCTTCAGAAATGTATATAGGGCTACGTTTTCTGAATGAGCCTGGGTTGATATTACACTACGAAACCTTGTAATAAACGGCCAGTACATGTTCTGTTCATGTTCTATTTTACTGACTTGTTTCTCTATGTACTATTTCTTATACGTTATATTACTTCTAACTACTAGAATGTCAATAATAGGGTATTTGTTAAACTGTGGAGTTGAATTTTCAACATCAAAATTCGACAGAGCAGAGATTAAGGGCCTTATCATACACCCGACGCAATAAGGCGAAAGATGCGTTTTGTGTGATTTGTTGCTATTTTCCGACTAGTGCAACAGTAATTTTCACATTTTGCACAACATTGTTTAAATAGCAAACCCATTAGTGCCAATTCATTATTATTGTTCATTTATTCGTTTGCTGGAAATTAGAACTGAATTTAGAAATAGTTTTGAAACAAATCTTTGCACTTAGCAAATTATATTAAATATGTAGGCTGATGGATGACTTCAGTGGAGTGTGTACAACACTGTTTCCTTATCCATAAAAGTAAAGGAGTAAAGAGTAAAATTAAAGTAAAGAGAAAGTAAAGGGGCCGAATGGAGGAGGCTCGTTCTTTATCCTGGCACTGCAGTTGGTCTGTTTAACTGTTTTCTCACTAGTGAAGTGATCAGTTTTTCCAACTTACAAAGTCTGCCATGTAAATAGCCAATGTGGCATGGTGGGACGCAACTGACTCTTAAAGGGAATGGGAGATGAGACTCTGATTGGTTTAATGCACGTTACACTTAAAACACACCCATAACTCATTAATAGAATAAGCACACCCCTGTTAGACCATGCTCTGAATCGAAACGCAAAGCTTATTTTTCCGTCCTTAAAAAAGCAAACGTGGATTCAGACACGACCTTAATCCTTTTGTGCTATGTGCTTTAAACTATGTGCTTTTTTTTACATTATTTTGAGTTTTGTGAAGGTCTTGGTAACCATTACTGCTGATCAAGACAGGAATAACTGATTTTATTTTAACTCTGGCGATATAGGTGTAGTCAGTATATAACACAAGCTAAGAAATGAAATAGCTAGAGTAATTTAGTTAGTGCTAGCACAGGCCCAGCATCACAAAGCTTTCAGCTTTGAAGTCATCAGGTTTGGCAAAAGCAATCATGTGGAGGTAAAATGATAAGCAGACAGGTTTAATTAAATGTGAGATCTGTAATCAACATTGCACACTGCGAGAAGAAAGGATGTCTGCCTGTGTTATGTCATTATAAACAACTACCAATGTGACTCATCAAAAATGTGAGATAAAGGAAGTCCAGTTGGGTTTTAGTGTAGTGGTTTTTGATTCATGAATATAGTAGAGTTCACTTTATTAATAGAATTCTTTTGGTTGCTATGTACATCACATGAGGAAAAATATTCTCATATGTGTGTGTGTGTGTGTGTACTGGTGTTGGTGGTTTACAAGGATATTTATATATATATATATATATATATATATATATATATATATATATATATATATATATATATATATATATATATATATATATACATATATATATATATATATATATATATATATATATATATATATATATATATATATATATATATATATATATATATGTGTGTGTGTGTGTGTGTGTATGTATATATATATATACATTTGTATAATCACATGGGTATGACCTAGATTTATGAGGACGTGCCTTGTGTCCTTGTAATTCAAAAAACTTAAAAAAATCATACTTAATGGGGTCTTATCACTTTCAAATTTTGCCACAGGTTTCCTGTAAGCGGTTGAATTTAGGCAACCCAGGCTCATTCTGAAAACGTAGCCCTATATACATTTCTAGAGAGTGCCAAATACGTCCCAGGAGCCATGTTTTCTATTTGTAAATCAACCAAAGGGTGCTGTTTATGTTTTTGAGATGTCAAATTTGTCGCAAGTGCCATTTGGGCCTGCTCTTCCTGTGTAAATCGATTCCCACCCACCCCCTTCCCTAAACCCAACCAGTCGTGTTTTCAAAAGCATTGATTGACTATCATCCATCGACTTCCCTAAACCCAATTCATAGTGCTTTCACAAGTAATTCAGAAAAAGAAAAGCCCTCGCGGCAACCAGATTTTTACCATGTTTTCAGATTTTATCACATTCTTACTTTGTTATTTACTTGATATTTTATTTTTTGGCTTTTGTTTTTGTCCTACCTGCTTTCTGGAACCGTTCTTCTCCAGACTCAAATCCTGTCATTACGGTCAATTCCACTTTGCGTCTCAAATCTTTTAACGTACATGTCGAGACACTGGTCAAACTGGTAACAGTGGAATAGCCGTCCACACGGAGGTAAGCGGTCAGCTGGTAAGTGCATAAAGGAGCGGAGTCATACCGCCTCGTTTCGTTCGTTTTAAAAACGAAAAGCAGCCATACATACTTCTGGCTACATAATTCGAGATCTCTAGAAATGTTTATAGGGCTATGTTTTCATAATGAGCCTATGTTGGATTTAGGAGTAGGGTCATGTAATTCATTTTTAAGACTGAATAAAGCACAGTATGCGATTTGGAGGGTCCTCGTAAACCAACAAAACTAACATACACAGTTGTTTTTTTTTCTGAGAGTGATGATAAAAAAATTAAACTTTGAATCTTAGGGAAAAAAAATAGTTTGAGACTACACACACAAAAAATTGATTGTTAAAAATAGATTGTTTTTAATGTAGTTTTGATCAAATAAATGCAGCATTGGCGAGAAGAATGGCCTCCATTTAAAACATTAAAAAACTTACTAATTCCAAACCTCTCTCTCTCAATTCAATAATTGCTTTATTGGCATGACAAATGTTACAAATGTATTGCTAAATCATTTATAATGTTTACATTAAAAAGAACATATATAAAACATAGTAAACACAGTAAATAGTAGTAGTAGTAGTAGTAACAAATAAATAAATGAATAAACAATTAAATAAAAAAATATATAATTATTAAATAAAAATTCCATTGGAAAAAAAAATCTAAATAAACTGTACATTTAACAATACTACTACTACTACTACTAATAATAATAATAATCAGTATATATTTACAGTTATTCTTTCATATTAAGCATTTAAAGATACATGTTTGTTCCTGAACAGTACAATAGAAAACCTTTTGAAATATCTAGATTGTAATATGTACCTTTAAGATATCAATATGTATGCTATTATTCAAGCATAAAAGCTTGTTTGTGTACAACTAAAAGAGGCTAAATTTAAAAGCAGTCCTGCAATCTGCTCTCAAATTTAGTTATCACCCCAAAAAACAGCTTTGAGCCAATGAGTCCTGGAGGAATGTTTTTTTAAACTGCATGAGACAGACTTTTATGCCATGATTAGTTATTTTATTTCATGCCAGGAGACACCTGAGAGAATCTTCCGTAATCAGGAACCGGTTCAGTTACGGTTGTCCTCCTGCGGTATCCATCAGACTATTTTGGCTTCAAAAACATTTTATCAAACCTTCAATTTCAGTGAATTACTATCCACAGATAGCATAGACCGACTGAGTGTTTGAAGCAGAGAATAAGAGAGAAGAAGGGTTACAGGTTTAGAACAACATGTGTGAGAGAAAAATACCTCTAGACCATTATTTATAAAATGAAATAACTTCTTTATTTCTTTCATGTGAGTTTTATATTTTTAAATAACGCTAACCATTTATTATGTAGACTATTGTGTGATGGACGCTGAAACGCTGTTGTGGATCCAAATGCAGGTTTAACACAAAAATGGTCAGGCAGGTAACGGGCAACAGGGTCAAACAGATACATACAGAGAATCCAGAGTCATGGTCGAAGAACAGGCGAATGGCCAGTTCTGTAGGCGAGCAACATAAACAATCACACAAAGCAAGAGTCAAACAAGGCAAGGCAAGACAAGGAAAATGCATCGTAAGCAGATAAACAAGACTCAGCCCAGATGATTATTGAATCAGTCCTTGAATAGCTTCAATTGTATGTTTGCAATCAGCGGAAAGCAGGAACCGGTGTGCGCGAGGTGCATGCTGGGAGTTGCAGTTTTTTAATGTGGTCTGTGTTTAGTTCCCCAGCGATCCGCAAGGATTAGATCACTGGAGATTGTGACATAGACACAGTACATTTTTATTTCTGCAATGTGGAAAATGTGGATTGAACTGAGGAATTCAGTAGTAAAAAAATGGAAGTAGCAGTAGAGCTTGAAATATTTTGAATTAAATCACGTATGGACTAGTGTCTGCCCTTTCTTCAGTGCACACAGACTCAAGCACAAATTATGTTTGTGTGTTTGTTAGTGTGTGTGTGTGTTTGTTAGTGTGTGTGTGTGTGTGTGTGTGTGTGTGTGTGTGTGTGTGTGTGTGTGTGTGTGTGTGTGTGTGTGTGTGTGTTTGTTTCACAATTAGCAGATCTGAAATGTATCTCATAGTGTATCTAAAGTTATATAGATCATAAAGTTATATAAATCATGTATATAAAGTTATATACACTCAATGGGCACTTTATTAGGTACACCTTACTAATACCGGGTTGGACACCCTTTTGCCTTCAGAACTGCCTTAATCCTTCATGGCATGGATTCAACAAGGTACTGGAAATATTCCTCAGAGATTTTGGTCCATATTGACATGATACATCACGCAGTTTCTGCAGATTTGTTGGCTGCACATACATGGTGGGAATTTCCCGTTCCACCACATCCCAAAGGTGCTATATTGGATTGAGATCTGGTGACTTTGGTGGCCTTTTGAGTACAGTGAACTCTTTGTCATGTTCAAAACCATTTGAGATAATTTGTCCTGTATGACATGGCACGTTATCTTGCCGGAAGTAGTCATCAGATGATGGGTACACTGTAAACAAAGGGATCGACATGATCAGAATGTTGCAGCAGAAATAGAGGCTCATCAGACCAGGCGACATTTATCCAATCTTCTATTGTCCAATTTTGGTGAGCATGTGTGAATTGTAGCCTCAGTTTCCTGTTCTAAGCTGACAGGAGTGGCACCCGGTGTGGTCTTCGGCTGCTGTTGCCCTTCCACCTCAAAGTTTGACAGGTTGTGTGTTCAGAGATGCTCTTCTGCATACCTCGGTTGTAATTTGGTTATTTGAGTTGCTGTTGCCTTTCTATCAGCTCAACCAATTCTGGCCACTGTCCTCTGACCTCATCAACAAGGCATTTGCGCCCACAGAACCGCCGCTCACTGGATATTTTCTTTTTTTGGACCATTCTCTGTAAACCCTAGAGATGGGTGTGCATGAAAATCCCAGTAGATTAGCAGTTTCTGAAATACTCAGACCAGCCTGGTTTCAACAAGCATGCCACGTTCAGACTCATTAAATCACCTTTCTTTCCCATTCTGATGCTCGGTTTGAACTGCAGCAGATCGTCTTGACCATGTCTACATGCCTAAATGCATTGAGTTGCTGCCATGTGATTGGCTGATTAGACATTTGCGTTAATGAGCAGTTGGACAGGTGTACATAATACAGTGGCTGGTGAGTGTATACAGTGGGGGATAAAATATTAAACATGTCATGTTTTTTTTTTTTTTTTCCTGGGAATAATATTCTAAAGGAGCTGTTGACATGGAATTTTATCATATTTTGGTTAAAACCCAAACGATACAAACATAAAAATAAAACAAATCAAAAAATAAGAAAAAATTGTTTTGTGTAATAACAATGGAATGGCACAAGGAGAAAGTACTGAGCTACTGAAATGTATTTAGTACTTTATATAAAATACTTTTTTGGTGATGGCAGCTTAAAGATGACTCCAACAGAGTGTCAAAATCTTGATGGTTAGGTTGGTCTCGTCTATCAAATCTTCATTTGTATTTTCTATTGGATTCAGGTCAGGTGATTGGCTGGGCCATTCTACATCTTGACTTTCTTTTCTCTAAACCCATCCTTGGCTGTGTTTGGATCATTGTCTTGCTGAAGCCTCCAGTCTGGTGTCAACTTCATCATCCTGATAATGTAGTTGTTGGACTGAAGCAGCTAATTTTAATTTACAATGACCAAGGGCAGATAGTTGCTGAATTTCTACTGACAGATTTCAGCTGCTGTCTGGGCTTTCACTGCCTTTCTACATTTCCCTTTCTTCACATGTTCAATAACTTTTCCCTGCATAAATGTATTACTTTGGTTACCTGTATGTATATATATATATATATATATATATATATATATATATATATATATATATATATATATATATATATATATATATATATATATATATATATATATATATATATATATATATATATATAAATAAAATATTGTGGGAATATTTTTAAAGGTGTTGTAGACTTGAAATCTTGAAATATATATATATATATATATATATATATATATATATATATATACACACACACACACATACATACATACATACATACATACATACATACATACATACATACATATAAATAAATAAATATATATATATATATATATATATATATATATATATATATATATATATATATATATATATATATATATATATATATATATATATATATTTCAAGATTTCAAGTCTACAACACTTTTAAAATTATTCCCACAATATTTTATTTACAAGATTTTATTGCTTATTTTTAAAGGACAACCATTTAGTTTTAGTCTCATCATTCTACAGATTACTCTGGGTTAGATGCAGATTCATCTAAAATTTGATGCATGATAAGTTTATTAAGAATTCATCATATGGCTAATCTACTTATGCAAGAGCTGAAGTCAGAACTAAGCTGAAGTCCAGGCGTTTATTTTGATGCGGGGATCTAATAGATCTGTATCCATATCAGGTTATGTAATGGTTTCCAAGTCGTCACGTGTCAGATTTGCAAAGATACTAGTATAGATTATATTGTGACACACGTGCAGGCCACACAGCAGAGAATTACTACAGAACACACACACACACACACACACACACACACACCAGAAGAAGTACTGGGGATGTTGTAGTTTTAATGTGAAGTAATGGAGTACATTTAATAGTGAAAGCAATTTTAAAGTGAAATAGTGGTCATTTCAATTGACATTTAAAACATATCCAGGACTGAACATATAAAGCCAATTCAGGAAATAAAAATACATATTCATAAAATGCGTTTCACAAATGCAAAACACCACTTGCAAATGTTTAAGAGTGTACAAAAAGTTTTAAATGTTTCAAATTTGTGAGTTCATCCTGAATGAGACTGTGCAAATCTTCTTTCACGTACGACATTTAAATAATCATATTGCATTTTAGAGTTATGATTGCATCAAGCGTTTTATATGTTTTTCTTTCATATAGCAAACTCATGTTGTGCATGAGAATAAATGTTTAACAGTTTCAGTATAACTAGGCTACTCTAACCTATATAATGTTGAATATAATGCAAGAGTTAATCTGACACTGACAAATGTCTGAATTTACCAGTAAAAACAATTGGTCTGATAATGTTGTCAATGACAGATTGCAAGCATATGCCTCAAACATAATAATTCAACTTCAAAATTATGAATAGTTGTATTCTAATGTCATGACTTTACTGTGCATTAATGACCAGGACACATTTAAAGTCTGTTCAAGTCCACCATTCAAGGTCTTTTAAAAATTGAGCATTTTAACCAACATTTTAGATATTACACATAATATTATTACTGTTGTTTTACCATATTTTTGAGAAATAACAATAATAATACCCTGCTCATAATAACCTTTATTTTACATCTACAGAATCGTGAAAACATCGTAATCTTTGGGTAAAAATTGTGATTCTCAATTTAGCCAAAATTGTGCAGCTCTATGCTGAATCTAAACTTTTTAAAATCCTGAATGAATATTGCCGTTACTTTTGCACTTTGGAGGAAGAATGACACCATGGCTGAAGTATTTCTTTTAGACAAGGAGTGACCAAGGACGAGTATTCCAGTCAGTCTTGTAATAAAGCTTGCTATATCAGTATCATTGCTTGTGCTGAAGAGCTATTCTCCACACTGTGAGAGAGGCTGGGAGAGTGTGTAGGCTGGTGCAGAGTATTTCTGATATTACTATACATGGTACCATGTTTCAAGACCCAACTGTAGATTACAGAGCCATCATGACGCAGTGTTCTGCAGTTAAATGTTTATAAACAGGCATCATCATTTCATGATATGTAAAGAAAGTACAGATTCATTAAGAAAAAGGAAAAAAAAAAAAAAAAATATATATATATATATATATATATATATATATATATATATATATATATATATATATATATATATATATTATAAGTGTGCCCCATCTGGTCTTATTTTGGTTTTCACCATTAAAAAAATGAATTAACAAACATAAAACCAACTGTCTTCATTTGCTCTTTTTCTATAAGCCACAAATCTATCTATCTATCCATCTATCTATCTATCTATCCATCTATCTATCTATCTATCTATCTATCTATCTATCTATCTATCTATCTATCTATCTATCTATCTATCTATCTATCCATCTATCTATCTATCTATCTATCTATCTATCTATCTATCCATCCATCCATCCATCCATCCATCCATCCATCCATCCATCCATCCATCCATCCATCCATCCATCCATCCATCCATCCATCCATCCATCCATCCATCCATCCATCCATCCATCCATCCATCCATCTATCTATCTATCTATCTATCTATCTATCTATCTATCTATCTATCTATCTATCTATCTATCTATCTATCTATCTATCTATCCATATATATGAGCAATTCCATGCAAATAACAACCATGCCATGAAAAAATTAAGTTTTCAATAACTTTTGTTCTAAAGTGAGCTGACTCTTGGGTTTTTGTTTAGCATTATTTATTTTGGGTTGTGCAGTTTAATTCACAGAAATTCTACAAAGTGTGTTGTATACTGTAATCTACTGCAGACTTTTTTCGTCACATCTATAATGCATGTTTAATTCCGCATTTAAATATGAAAAATGTTTACAGATTGATATTTTTCTGATCCCCTAATTCTGTGGGAATGTTTTAATATAATGTTACAGTTTTTCTCAGTCGCTTTGGTGCATTTCTCACAACACTATTTACATTTGCACAACAGTTAATGCATTTCTCAAAACAATTAGTCATTTGTGCACATCCTAGTAGCAGTTTCTCATTCCTTCCAACACACTGCGGATACTTTTGGACATGCATCAATTGTTTTCATACAACTCTCTGCTATTTATAACATTATCATTTGCTTATGTCATGTCAGTCAAAATGAACAAAACTTGTAAATGCTGAATAGTCATTTTATATAAAACTAATAGTCCTCATTTCATTACTTGAGTCATTACAGTTTTTCTCGATTGCTTGGATGCAGTTGTCAACTGAAACTCCACATTTTCAAAACAGTTAACACACAGGCCTAAACAGTGCCGACTCATGGTCAAAATGACACATTTTGCTGGCAAAAGGCACATACCGTGTCAAAACATTTAAAATATGCAACAAAAGCTAGTTTTACCTTCAAACAACACAACTTGCAAACAAGTATATGAGCTCTTTCAATTAATCATTACACAATGGACAACAAAATACAAAATACAGAACTCAGTGCACCACCATTGCTTGTCATTGTAGCCTATTGCCAATGCCATTTGTTGTCTTTCTATTTGAGCTGTCAAATTTGCCTTTTTGCAAAGAATTGAATCCAGAATAAGAAATGCTTTGATTACATTTATATTGAATTCATGACAATTTTCAAACAGTGGCTGAAAACTGAAATACTGTAAAAACAGACAAAAGTAATAAAATACTGTAAATATTAGAGAAAACACATGTAAACCAATATACAGTCAAATCTATTGGGAGTATAAGACATAGCCACTATTGACCTCCTCAATCTATGCTGTCACAGAACAACACAGACCTTCCACCCTTTTATAAGGTTTGCAGACTGATTGCTTTTTAAAGATTTGTGTGAAGGAGTGTCAAACCGGTGCTTCACTGAATTCATATTGATGTTGGTAGTTTCTAATAGTTAGGAATAGACGGTTTCTGTTTGGTTACCATAACTAAAACAATGGAGTTTGGACTGCTTGAATGACATCCGTGTTAGCTGTTTTGAAAAATGGTGGGGGAAATGTGTCAACCCAATGAGAAAGAGTTTACACATTTGCAAGACCGGTCTTTTGCTCTGCTGGGATAGTGAAAATGAAAATGAAGTGGAACCTAGTTTCTTTAACCAGGTCAAAGCAAACAAGAAAAACTGTAAATACAAAAATGTTGAACTAGTTGTCAAAATCTGTCAAGTTAATTTTTTTAAACAAATTTAAATCTTTATTTTCTCGAAAATGTCTTTAAAATTGAACAGTTTGATGAATGATTTACAGACCTGTGCATGTTGTAGGCTCTGTTTCAATATGTACTGCAATATTGTTTACAGTTTTGCACGGCTCTACCTAAAGGGAGTTTATGTTTGTTGTAAATAAGGGTGTGTTTATTCTTTTGCACAATGCTGTGAATAAATTAGAATTGCAAAGAGCATCTGCAGTAAAATGTAAAACATACATATTCAGTGTCTTGTACTCAGATACCTCACTAAACAGTGATGTCTAACTTTACTGTAGTTTTCAAATGACTATGCAAACAGTATATAGTGCTGACTTGAGCATTTTCAGGATGTGTCACCAAAATCAGACTTTTTTGCATAGGAAAAAATTCAGAGAGTAAACTGTCATGATGAAAACATGACAGTCATTTGACTATCTTGTTCATAAATAATGGTGTCTGGACTTTTCATCTTGATGATACTGAAACTTTGATTGACATGAATTCTTGCTTTTGAGGAATGAACTATCCATTTTGAGCAAGTGACAAGCTTTTGCAGGTTATTAGCTAGGTTTTGCAGTTTGTACTAATTGTTTTGAGAAATTTATAATTGTTTTTAAGATTTTACTGCAAATGTTACATCCATAACGCTGGAGTTGCTCATATATATATATATATATATATATATATATATATATATATATATATACAGTATACAGTTCTGTCTGGTTCTTGAATCTGATTGGCTGATAGCTCTATCACTGTATTATTCTTTTTTTTTTCAATAATGTAACATTTTATTTTGCGACGGATGTTTGAGTGTTTGAGTTTTTCTTTTATTTTTTCCTACTTATTGTCATTGACTAGCATGTATATAGTCGACAGCACTTAGGAGAAACGCATAAAGGCCAATAGGAATAACAAAATAGTTTATTTCCTTTTTTGTTCATTTCTTAAAGTCTCCAGGTAAACACTGGGACACCTGTAACCCGTCACAATACAGACGGCAACAGAGAAATACTGTAACGTTAAACTGTAATAGACTGTAGGAAGATATGTCTGTAGACGGATGGCATTTCATGTCACGTTCAGCCTTATAATCTTAAAATGTCATTAAAATCAGCTGTTTTATCGTCACTTTAAAAATTACGCTATAGAGAATCATTCAAACACTAGCTCTAAAGTGACATTGGTGAATTAGTAATGGCTTCTGCTGTTCTGACGTCAGCTGCAGATGTGTATGAATGGCGGAAGAAAGTAGTTCCTAATACAAAAGGGTTTTAGACTCTTTGTGTTTGATTTTCTTTTTTATATACACGATTGTGCCGTCGAACTGTTGTATAAACGCAATATCACACTCGTAGCAGTGCAATATGGCTGTACATTGGCACTGGTTGGACGATAAGGCACGTACGCCTCCCACCAGTGCAGATATACAGCCATTTCGCACTGCTACGGGTGTGATATTGCTCATATATATATATAAGTGACATATAAGGCCTCCTTATCCAACACTGTTAGACCTTACCAGGCTTTTTTACAGTAGAACACTGGCAACACTGTTGCCAGCTACTCACTGTAAAAGTTTGGTTACAGTAAGTAACTGGCAACAGTGTTGCCAGTTAATTACTGAAACTGAACCATTACAGTGAGTGGCTGGCAACAGTGTTGCCAGTTGTTTACTGTAACCGAACCATTGCAGTGAGTAGCTGGCAACATTGCCAGTTAATTACTGTAATAGAGCAGTAGTGGTAACTAACTGGAAACTGTGTACAGTTAATTACTGTACTGTAGTGTTACAACTCACAGCATTATACTGCATACACAATAGTATGTCAAGGTGTTACTAAAATTAATTAGTATTCTTACATGTTATTAATTCTTTAAATTAATTAAGTTGTAAATTCTGACAAATTTATTTTATTGTTTTGGCAGCAAACAAATATAAAACAGAAAATGTATAACAAAATTAAGAAATCAGCAGATATAAATATCATCTTACATATTACTGAAAGCCACAGGTCTGCACAGCAAGGCTGCAGTAAAACTAACGTTTAAGCATGCAAAATTCTGTCATATGGCTCTGCGAAAAGGAGTGGGATTAAACAAAATATTTAGAGATTGAAAAAGCAAGTAACTGGTCCATAATTTTTGTTCAGAGAGGTCATGGTTTGATCTTTGATTAGTCTCAAGCAATCCCATGATGTGATTTCGCAGTTCAGAGTTCTCCAAGCTTGAACTTTCCAATGCTGCAAACTGTAAAATTTGTCGCATGAGTTTGCATTCCAGGTCTGCAGCATTCACATGCATATGAATGGAAGACTATAGGGAGAAAAGTGCAGTGTGACCGGGACTTTAAGCTGTAACTCTAATTAAACACACCTGATAAAACTAATTAAGGCTCGTTAGAAATCTACAGGTAATGTTGAAGCAGGGTGGGAACTAAACTCTGCTGCTCTGCAGTTCTCCAGTAACTTGGAGTTTGACCCCCATGGTATATAGCAGGGGTGCTCAATCCTGTTCCTGGAGATCTACGTTCCTGCAGATTTCAGTTGCTACCCATATCAAACACACCTGCCTGTAATTATAACGTGGTGTTCAGGTCCTAATTAATTGGTTTAGGTGTGTTTGATATGGATAGCAACTGAAATCTGCAGGAAGGTAGATCTCCAGGAACAGGATTAAGCACCCCTGGTTTAAAGCATACTTTTAAAGCAACTGCTAACATTTATCACAATCACATATCCAATAAACACACACACACACAAAGTGCTGCAGTGAAATGTGTTACTCTCTCCTCAATGCTCACCATGCAAAAAAAAAAAAAAAACTGAACAGCAAAAAACACAAAATAATTATTTTAAATTTTAAAGTTTTAAATAATTAAAAGCTCTGTCAAATCTCAAAAAGTTTAAAATAATTATAGAAAACAAAAATAAAGTTGGTTTAAGCTGGATATAGCTGGTTTTGGCTGGACTCCCAGCTTGGCTAGGCTGGTCAAGCTGGTTTTAGCAGGTCATCTCCCAGCCTGACCAGCTAAGACCAGGCTGGAAATGGCTGGAAACCAGCCTGGAAGTGGCCAAAACCCCTCTAAAACCAGCCTGGTCGACCAGCTAAAACCAGCCAACCAGCTTAGGCTGGTTTAAGCTGGATTTTTCAGCAGGGTTGAAATTTCAGGCAGGCTAAAGGCCCTTTTTTCTTCAGATGATTCAAAGTACTTTAGTGTTAACAAGGTTGAAAACTTGTCCTCATTTGGTGAAATTTGTTGTTTTCATCTTAACATATAGGTCATTCATGTTAATTGTGTAGATTTGTAATAATGATAATAACAATAATAATAATAATAACATTTTACCCGGAGGAAACCCACGCAAACACATGGAGAACATGCAAACTCCACACAGAAATGCCAACTGATCCTCCGGGACTCAAACCAGCAAATCAAATGAAATACTCTCTCAATTTATATTGAATTTTGAATGCAGTAAATCTGCATTCATACATGTTTATTTTAGAGGGCTACAATGATGCTGCCTTCCATTTGTAGCAGATTTATCAGAAACGGCACTTATATTCACCCCGAGTGTTTGTATTAAAGCACAGTGAACAAAATGAAATGAATCTACATGTATCTGTGTATGATTGCAGTGGCAGCGCTTTTGCGCAGTCCAAGGGAAAATCTTTCCCTGAGTCCAAAATTGAAAACTAAATTGAAAAGCATGATTGGTTTGTTTACAAGTGGATTTTTCCTCTTTCTTTAACTGTAACAAAGTCATAAACGTTTTGTAGACCATTTCCTTGCACTTAAATTAAATTGGTGGTAGCTGTTAAGATTGTAGTGTGTTTACGGTTAAAAACAGTCTTTCTTGTATACACGCGCTTTCCAATAATGCTGTTAACAAAAACACACACTTTAAAATCTAAAGTGGCACCCTTGGTTAAGAGAAGGAATAAGATGTAAGAGCCAGCACTGTAAATACATTAAAAGTGAATCTATTAATATAGCATTTTATTTTTTATCTTATAATATAGTATTATATATTCAATATAGTGGCCGTGCGGTGGCACAGTGGGTAGCGCTGTTGCCTCACAACAAGAAGGTAGCTGGCATTTCTGTGTGGAGTTTGCATGTTCTCCCTGTGCTGGCATGGGTTTCCTCCGGGTGCTTTGGTTTCCATATATATGAGCAATATCACATGAGTAGCAGTGCGATATAGCTGTATATCGGCACTGGTGGGAGGCGTGCGTTGCGGCCGAGTGCCTTAGTGCCCCCACAAGTGCCTATATACAGCCATATCGCACTGCTCCGAGTGTGATATTGCGTTTATACAACAGTTTGACGGCATAATTGTGTATATAAAAACAAAATCAAACATGGAGAGTCTCAAAAACCCTTTTGTATGAGGAACTACTTTCTTCCGGATTCAAATCATAAGCTGACAGTTAAACAGCTGAGCAAGCATCTTTTAAACTTTAGATCTGTAGTGTCTGCTTTTTGCTGGCTGTATGTGGGCGGAGTAATACACAAAGGGTAAAGAGGCTGTAGGAGTTCTGATATAGCAGAATATTGCATGGCTATCAGCCAATCAGATTTGAGAACCAGACAGATCTGTTGTATATATATATAGTGGATTGTAGTATAGTATATTGTAGTATAGTATAACAGAATAGAAGGGTGTTTTGTTTTTACATGTGTCTTGCTTTGAATAGTTTCAAGAGTTCACACTTAGCTGATGATTGATTATAAAGCTTGTTTGGCATGCTGTCACGGGAGAGAGTCCTGAGCTCATAAGATCCCCGAGCCTGGGGCTCCCTCAAGTTTGCAAGGCAAGAGGGGAATTTGAGCTTAGGTAGATCTCAGGAACTACACTGCTATGGTAGCTAATGAACAGATAGTGATTGCTCTTAAGAGATAACCATTTACTAGGAGCATGTCTATGGTGCCTATTTTCAGTAGTCAATTAACTTGAGTTGCATGTTTTTGGACAGTGGGAGGAAACCGAGGAACCTGGGGGAAACCCAGATGAGCATGGGGAGAATGTGTAAACTCCGCACAAAAACGTTGGCTGGCTTGCTAAGGACTAGAACCAATGATGTTCTTGCTGTGAGGCAACAGTGCTAACCACTGGGCCACTGTATCACCCATCTTGGAAAGGAGGAGGAGTAGGGGTGGAAGGGGGGATTCTTCAAAACGAAGATGGCTGTTATATGGAATTTAGGATATTTATAGTGAGTTAGGAATCGTCTGATCTGGACCAGCCGTAAGCAATCAAAAGCAGGTGTTCCTCTCGAAATTAGTTTATAAATAAACTTCACTTATTTTGTACTGCATTTTGTTTTATAGTTTACATGTACTATATATAGCTTTTTTTTTTTTTTACATTTTAGCTACCATTTTTTTATTCAGCATAGATATTGAGCTGAAAAATAGGAACATTTTAACACTTAAATATAACGTGTGCAAAAAGTTGTTACTGTTTTAAAGTTTGAAAACATTTTGGTTTTACTTTTGATAAATATAAATATTATAATATAAATTGGTGGTTCATTCCGCTGTGGCAAGCCCTGATTAATAGGGGTCTGAGCCGAAAAGAAAATGAATGAATGAATGAATGAAGTATAAATATAAATATTATAATATAAATTGGTGGTTCATTCCGCTGTGGCAAGCCCTGATTAATAGGGGTCTGAGCCGAAAAGAAAATGAATGAATGAATGAATGAATGAATGAATAAAGTACTATAAAGTTATCTAACTGGTGAATGACATGATCTAGTGGGTTGTCTCCTGTCATATTTAAGGTGCTCGTTCATAATTTCAGGAGTCGCGGCTTTAAACGACAGGGGTGGGACTGTGTTTCAAAGATATTATGCTAACCGGTTAGCATTTTGGCAGATCACCTACTGCACCTTTAACTAAGTTAACTAGGCAGATTAAGGTATATCGATGATTTGTTCTGTAGACAATCTAAAAAAATATGTAACTCTAAATATGTAAGAAATATGAGGAGTTCATAATATTGAGCTTAAAAGGTTTATTATTATTAATATTATTAAAACAGCTTTTAATTTCAGACTTTCTCCAGAGGGAAAAATATTATAGGAAATACTATGAAAATTCCCTTGCTCTGTTACACATCATTTAGGTAATATTTAAAAAAAGGAAAATCAAATTGAACTGTATTTTGCAGCAGCCCTATGTAGATTAATCATCAGCATAGCCTGGTTATAATCCTCTGTTGTGATGCTTCTCTTTTCCTTGGTTTTAATACACACAGCTCAACAGGAGCCGTCAGAATAGAGAATCAGGCTCCTGTGTGGTGTGTGCTGGGGTTGAAGATTGTTTTATCCTCAGTGTACCCATCATCACGTCACGAGAGTGGCCCGAGCTGGACTTTGGTTATGTAATCTAGCTGCACATTCATTTATTAGTTTCCCTGGCCTGACATAAGCCGGTTTAAAAGTACTGAGCTGTGTCAGTCCCAGCACGGGGTGTGTTATTCAGCTGCGGTCAGCGTTTGAGATCACAGGCACATTTCTGCAGTGTGGCAGTCCAGACCGTCCCCTCTGCAGTGGCAGAGAGAGTCTGTGGGTTATTACTGTAAGACGAGTGCATTTGTAACACAAATGACTCTATTGACTCACAAATGATGCAAATGACTCACAAATGATGCAAATGACTCACAAATGATGCTAATCTCGGGCCTCACTGTTTAGTGATAACTGCAAGACCTGCAAGACATTCTCTTGAAATAAATATAACATTTCTGCCATTTTCATTTTCACTTTGGACTGTGGGGGAAACCGCAGGAAATCACTGAAGGCAGATATCATGTTATCATAATGATTTAATGTGGCAATAAGGTTGTAACTGTACTGTGCATTTACACCGTGGCCATATTCATTGATGTAAACACACGGAAACAACATTAACATTATAGCATACACTGTAAAATATCATTCACAGCCACTAGACTTTTCTGACAGAGTAGTCGAGTGTCATCGAATGACAAGAATGTTGTGAGAGTACTATACAAGAGTTTTTATTGGGATTATAGGGATTTATTGGGATTTTTTATTTTAGCTTTTTTTTTTAAAGCATGATGGTAAAACACGAATGCCATTATAAATGTATTAAAACATGTGCTTGTTTGTTGTAATAATTAGTAATAATGACAAAAAAATTATAATTTGTGCATCTCCTGACTTCCATGTACAGCTTTGCTGCTGTTGTAGATGGTGTATTCTGGGAAATTTTCTTACCTTGGTTTCGAGTGTGGTCCTGAAAAATCTCAGTTTCGAGGGGTATCTAGCCCTTCCCCTTAGCCCTACGCCTCAAGTTAAAGAGAAGGGGTAGGGGTAAAGGCTAAGGGGTAGAATTGGGATTGGGCCTTAGTTGGGTTAACAAAAGATTATTAGTTTTCTGGAGAGATGATATACTCTGTTACAAAACTTTTTAAGTTGTGCCAAGTGAACATTTTTGTCTGCAGAACTGGAATGAATGAAGTTAAGTGAAAAAAGAATCTTGTTTACTTATGTTTTTTTCTTGTTTACTTAACTTTTGAAAACATCAGTTGCACTGACCTTAAAGGTCTGAGGTAGAGTGAACAAAAAAAACATAACCCTAATTTCCTTATCTTTTTTCTTGTGTCGTGATCTTGTTTGTTTTTTTTGTTTGTTTGTTTTTTTGGAGTGTGCATTAGCCTTAGCAAAATTTTGCTTGATTTGGACATTTAAAAATGAAAATTGTGAGACAGTTGTTGTTTAATTTATTGGTGAATATAAATATGTAATGTGATTGTAAGCTTGGCAAACAGTTTAGGAGTATAGTTTCCCTATTCAGACAGAAGGCCCAAGCATACTGCCCGAGAGGCGTTTCAAAGATGTTTTTTTTTTCAAAGATGGATATTATCAAAGTCTCTTTAAGGCTTTTAAAGTGTATTCTGTAGTGTTTGCTACAATTGATTTGATTTGATTTGATTTGATTTGATTTGATTTGATTTGATTTGATTTGATTTGATTTGATTTGATTTGATTTGATTGAGTTGAGTTGTGTTGAGTTGAGTTGATTTGAGTAAGTTGAGTTGAGTTGATTTTACTTGAGTTAAGTTGAGTTGAGTTGAGTTGATTTGAGTGATTTGAGTGAGTTGAGTTGAGTTGAGTTGAGTTGAGTTGAGTTGATTTGAGTTGATTTGATTTGAGTGATTTGAGTGAGATGAGTTAAGTTGTGTTGTTTTGAGTGATTTGAGTGAGTTGGGTTGAGTTGAGTTGATTTGAGTTTAGATGATTTGATTTGAGTGATTTGAGTGAGTTGAGTTGAGTTGATTTGAGTGATTTGATTTGAGTTGAGTTGATTTGATTTGAGTGATTTGAGTGAGTTGAGTTGAGTTGATTTGAGTGATTTGAGTTGAGTTGATTTGATTTGAGTGATTTGAGTTGAGTTGATTTGATTTGAGTGATTTGAGTGAGTTAAGTTGAGTTGAGTTGATTTGAGTGATTTGAGTGAGTTGATTTGATTTGATTTGATTTGATTTGATTTGATTTGAGTTGAGTTGAGTTGAGTTGAGTTGAGTTGATTTGATTTGATTTGATTTGATTTGAGTGATTTGAGTGATTTGAGTGAGTTGATTTGATTTGATTTGAGTAATTTGACTGAGTTGAGTTGAGTTGAGTTGATTTGATTTGATTTGATTTGATTTGATTTGATTTGAGTGAGTTGAGTTGAGTTGAGTTGAGTTGAGTTGATTTGAATTGATTTGATTTGATTTGATTTAATTTTATTTAATTTGATTTGAGTGATGTAAGTTGATTTGGAACAAAAAAAAATCATACATCTAAAAATATATTTCATCATGGTCGAAATGGAGTGGGATAAAGTACAAGCTTATTATTTTTCCCACATTCATCATTTGTATATTATTTATCTATTCGTCTGAAATTTACATTCCAAGTTATAATTATATGAAGTCATTAAATGACAAAATTAAAAAACAAAAATGGTCAAAATGACTGCCTTGTCATTGACTGGGAGACTTGTTCGGAGACTTTAAAAGGGTGGAGCAGAGGCTTTGACAAAATCCAGGCCAAATCAAAATCAGTAGAGCAATCAGCGCAAGCAGCCAAAACCAAATCACAAAGCCAAATTTCTTCAACAACTTAAGACAAGACCTGCCATCAGTGGATCCTCAACATCTGCAGCTAAAAGAATATACCTATTCATTGTTCATTGTTTAAAAATTATTCTGTTGCCTTAAGGAAAGTCATGCAGTGCCATATCATCAAATTTATGGCCAGCAGACCAAAGAACAACATCCTGATTGCAGTTGGCACAACGAGCAACTAGTTTTAATATATATTAAAACACTGCCATTTATTATGCCTCCGTATAGCGAACAATGAAAGACTAAGGACATGTCAATCTTTTTAAAATCTAAAATCTAGACCTGTTTTTTTTTAGTTCTGTATTTGCAAAAACTTGTTATTCCTAAACATGCCTTAGTAAATGATCCATGTTTATATATGTCATTTGCTCTGTGTGAATTAAAAGCACCTAATATGTGGATATGGCAACGCCATCTGAATCCTTTTCCTTGATATGTTTACTACAGTTATTGATGACACCAGCTGGCATCACATTGCCAAATATGTTTAAACACACAGCTTTATGGCAAAAGCGTTTGTTTATTACCCTCTAAGCTGTGCCATCTGTTGCCTTCACAGGATGACAGCATCTTAAAGGAGTTCGATATCAGCCATCATGTGAAAGAGGGCTTTGAGAAGGCAGATCCGTCACAGTTCGAGCTGCTTAAAGTGCTGGGTCAGGGCTCCTATGGAAAGGTAAGCTTTGAAAAATGCTGCATTTGACCTATCATTTGTGTGTTACACTTATGCAGATTTATCGATAACTAATATTATTATTCAGATGTATTTTGTTAATGCTGGGTTTAGGTTAATGGATGCTAAATCTTTTTACTCTGCCCTTTAAATCTTTCAACTACATTTTAGAAAAAAAAAAAAAAAGATTTACAAAAGACAGGATCAGTTGTTGCAGGATTTACGTTACATAATTTTAAATGGTTCTCTTTGGCATCCCAAAGCTTAAAATGACAGCCTGTTCTAAATCTAAGTTTCGTGCATGCAGAATTTAAAGGCTTTATAGTCGCATGCTCAACACAAAGACCGCAGAGTAAGGGTGGCCATGTTATTAAAAAAAGTAATGTAATTTGACAAAGTAGTCAATCTTAGAATGTGATCATCAAGCTTAATAAAAAAAAACCAAGTCTGTCCTCAGGCCCAGATTAAGACCTCAGGGGCCCCTGGGCACATTGTCTAGTAAGGCCCCCTACCTGGCCGCACCCCTATAGTTGTATTTAAAAAACAAGAATTTAATAATTTTTAAATAAAATGAATCTATAATTTTTGCCCACATATTAAATAAATGATATATAGTACATATGTATTTATAGTTTACAAAGATTTAACTTATTTTTCAAAGCATTGAATAAAAATACTAATAAAACTATATATATATATATATATATATATATATATATATATATATATATATATATATATATATATATATATATATTTATGTATATTTTCTGTCTGTCTCTCACACGATGAATCCAGTCTGCGCTGCGCTGCCGTTAGCCTCCTCCGCCTGGTTAATGCTAGCCACTCATCATTTAAAGTTACCATAACGTCTTCTTCTGTACCCTCATTCTCCTGATCATGGGTCTGTTTAAAGATAGTGTGTATGAAAATGCCTCAATAAAGATGCCTCCTCTCCTCTTTCTCTCGCGTTTGCTAAATCCACTTGTCCACTCATTTTTAATCTATGACAGATATAACGTTACACTAAAGTCCGCTCAGTTTAGTGCGGGTTATTACAAAACTGACGTTTCCGCGCTTGACCAATGACAGCATTCTGTTTAGTTAAAGAAAGAAAGGCAATTTAAATATAATAATAATATTAATATGTGATCGCGATTTTTTTGCTCAGAGGAAATACAGTTGTCTGAGCAATATAGTTTTTGCAGAGAGGGGGGAACCTATAAGGCTAAACATTATTAAATACCCACGAGACACTTGTGACTTTATATCACATTTGCATTATTTAAAAAAAATGTTTCCTTCCTGTTAAAAATAAATATATTTCCAATCTGATATGTAACGGGGAGAAAAAAAAGTAGCACGAGTTCAGCTGATGGTGGATTCGAACCGAGTTGATGATCAATAGCGTCAAAACATGAAACTGCGCGCCTTACAAGGTGCGCCACTGCTGCTGTATCACCAAACATTTCTTTACTCATCTTGTCTCTATCAATCAGGCATCGATGGGCGTAAACCCTGAATAGCTTATTCCAACTAGATTCCAACTAGATGCGCTATTTGTAATTAGCCTAAAAAGACACTCCGAAATTGTCTTTTTTTCTCCCCGCTCGCAGGGGCCCCTAGTGCGCACGGGCCCCTGGGCCTGTGCCCATAAGGCCCATTGGTTAATCCGGCCCTGTCTGTCCTACTACACAATAAGGCAGGGGCGTCAAACTCAATTCCTAAAGGGCTGAAGCCCCGCACAGTTTAGTTCCAACCCTGCTCCAACACACTTACCTGTAGGTTTCAAACAAGCCTGAAGGACTCAATTAGTTTGATCAGGTGTGTTTAATTAGGGTTGGAACTAAACTGTGCAGAGCTGCGGCCCTTTTAGAACTGAGTTTGACACCTGTGCAATAAGGTTTGCTTAGTTAATATACACTCACCAGCCATTTCATTAGGTACACCTGCTCGTTAACACAAATTTCTAATTAGCCAATCACAAGGCAGCAACTCAGTGTATTTAGGCATGTAGACATCGTCAAGACGATCTGCTGCAGTTCAAACCGAGCATCAGAATGAGGAAGAAAAGTGTCTTAAGTGACTTTGAACGTGGCGTGGTTGTTGGTGCCAGACAGGCTGGTCTGAGTATTTCAGAAACTACTGATCTACTGTGATTTTCACGAACAACCAAATTTAAGGTTTACAGAGAATGGTCAGAAAAAGAGAAAATATCTAGTGAGCGGCAGTTCTGTTGGGTGCACATGCCTTGTTGATGCCAGAGGTCGGAGGAGAATGACCAGACTTGTTTGAGCTGATAGAAAGGCAACAGTGACTCAAATAACCACTCATAACAACTGAGGTATACAGAAGAGCATCTCTGTACACACCACACATTGATCCTTGAAGCAGATGGGCTACAGCAGCAGAATACCACACTGGGTGCCACTCCTGTCAACTAAGAACACCGAAATGAGGCTACAATTTGCACAGGCTCACCAAAATTGAACAATGCAAGATTGGAAAAACGTAGCCTGGTCTGATGAGTCTCGATTTCTGCTGTGTCATTTGAATAGTGGGGTCAGAATTTGGCGTCATCAACATGAAAGCATTGATCCATCCTGCACCTTTGGGATGTGGTGGAATGGAAGATTCGCATCATGGATGTGTATAAGCACACACAAGAAGCTGTTCTGACTGATTCATCAGTGATATGTATATGCAACACAATCTTATGGCAATACGTAACTTTATGCTTAAGTGGCTAATTCATATGAATTCGTATGATCTAATTTGTACGATTTGCTCGTCACCCAATAACGGTTGGGGTTAGGCGTGGGGTTAGGTGCCAAGCCTCCTTTTTAAAATCGTACATTTTGTACGACTGAACTCGTACAAATTAGCCACTTAACTGAGATTAGGCTGGTGTATGCCATCGATAAAAATCTAATGCTTTGGATAATTTGGAGTAAAGGAAAAAGGGGAAAAAATCCAAGCTAAACTTGGTTTTCATTTCTTATGTGGTAAAACAAGGGATGCCAGACATGCTCACAATTGCAAATATATTTCATGAAAAAATCTTGGTGCTTTTATAAACCGACTATAAGCAGCTCAGCAAGTTTTAGAACAGAATTTTCAAGAAATGTTAGTCTTTGCTCAATGCTGCAAAGAGAGAGAGAGAGAGTACTGAAGATGTCCTGTCATATGGGCATATGTATGTCTTTTATGGTCTTTTATCCAATCTGTTGCTTGACAGCTCTTGAACAATGACTAAAATTAATCCTACTTTTCCTTTTACAGGTTTTCTTAGTGAGAAAAATCAAAGGCTCAGATACAGGACAACTCTATGCCATGAAGGTCTTAAAAAAGGCAACACTTAAAGGTAAAAAAAAGATACTTCACCCCTTACATTATTGAATGTGAATGACAGTTTCTATGAAATGCCTTTCATTTGTCAGTCTCTGCCTGTGCTGGTATGTGAAACCTGTAGTTATTTCAACGCACGTGACATCTAACCTGTGAGTCATAACTGAGCTGCTAGGAGGCTTAAAGTGCACTCTGTTTGATTTTTAAAGTAGTCTGAATCATCAGATTGTTTAACATGAGGGAAAATGTCCCATTTAGACATGCAGACACTTTCTCTAAGGGACATTTCTTTACTAGAGCCGACTTTAAATCCATAACATCTGGAAAGCAGATGAAGTCTTAGTCTTAGTCTTAGTCTTAGTTTCCTCATCATTTATTCAGGATTTGTGATTCATCTTTTTGTTTTGTGTTTTTTTTTTCACAATGAGCACAAATGTTAGCAAAGCAGCAGTTATCGTAGTGATTCATCATGCTCAGTTTAGAGTGGTAATCCATTTTACAACCCGCTCACAACCCACATAACTTATTCGCTCGATGTAGCCATGGTTACATACTAAAGTCTTTGCTTTCGCTGGATGATGTTGTGCAAGTTCTTTGTGTACTTGTGAATGAAAATAACAGTATCGGTAACTGTGGCACCTCACTGTCAGACCACAGCAATACTGCAGCTGTTACATAAGACAGTCTTATTCAATGTAAATCATCTTGCGTGAATGCGGCATCCCAGCACGCTCCTTTTCACACATGCCAAAGATATTTTTGTTAGTTAAGTCCTGCACACTTATGGTCTATTCACACCAAAGTTCATTAACTGTAACAAGTATTTACGTAACATTTTAATAATCATTATAATTCTATGAGAATATTGAAATCCACTTTAATAATAATAATAACAATAATAATAATAATAATAATAATAATAATAATTAATTCATTAGTTTTCTTGTCGGCTTAGTCCTTTTATTAATCCGGGGTTGCCACAGCAGAATGAACTGCCAACTTATCCAGCAAGTTTTTTTTTACGCTGCGGATGCCCTTCCAGCCGCAACCCATCTCTGGGAAACATTCACACACACACACACACTCATACACTATGGACAATTTAGCCTACCCAATTCACCTGTACCGCATGTCTTTGAACTGTGGGGGAAACCGGAGCACCCGGAGGAAACCCACGTAAATGCAGGGAGAACATGCAAACTCCACACAGAAACGTCAACTGAGCCGAGGATCAAACCAGCGACCCAGCAACCTTCTTGTTGTGAGGCGAACGTGCTACCCTCTGAACCACTGCGTAACCTATAATACTAATAATAATAATAATAATAATAATAATAATAATAATAATAATAATAATAATAAATATAGCTGCAAGCACCAATTAAGGGGCCAAGCACTCATAGGCAGAATGAGCACAGCAGTCCAGAGGCCAAAAGCAACAACAGTTTGCAAGGAGAATCAAACAAAGTGAAACAAAGAGTTGAATACATTTGAAGTATGTAATGACAGATGGACAAAATAGCTGACCCGGCAAAATCTGACATCGAAGATATTGGGCTCTATTTTGACGGACCATGCGCAAAACGGAAAGCGCAGGGCGCAAACGCTTTCAGGGTGTGTCAGAATCCATATTTGCTAATTTAATGACGGCAAAATCCGCTTTGCGTCGTGGCATTATTTTCTTAATGAGTTATAGGTGTGTTTTGAGAATAAACCAATCAGAGTCTCATCTCCCATTCCCTTTAAGAGCCAGCTGCGCCGCGCCATAAGCGCATTTGCTATTTACGTGACATAAAGGAAGTGTAAGTGGAAAACGTTCGAGGTTACAGAAGTAACCCTTCGTTCCCCGAGGAGGGGAACGGAAGTGCCATGAATGGGAGGATTCGGATCAGAAGCCGCTTATCTGGAGAGTATTGAACGGGCCAATGAATGAAATTAATTGGCAGCGTAAGCTTGCGCAGGTGTGCGACATCTGCAATCATCTCAGCATATAAGCACACCTGAAGCCAGCAGACGCCATCCTTTTAAGCTGAAGAGACTTTCAAACAGCTAAGGGACAGTCATCATGGCGACGGAATATGGCACTTCCGTTCCCCTCCTCGGGGAACGAAGGGTTACTTCTGTAACCTCGAACGTTCCCCTTCGGTTGGGGAACTTCAGTGCCATGAATGGGAGAATATGGAAAGCGCCATAATGACTGCACCTTACCAACACCCCCGATGAGGAGATAGTCAAGCAAGCGTGACGCACCCACATCATGGGGGGCGCGGTCCTCCAACGTGTCCCTGGCCCTAATTTATCCTACTTCAACAGAAGTTTTACGGATTTAGATATATTTTTTGGGAAGTCGTGAGCATCTAGATAATTCTAGGAAATACGACAGTACATTGGGAAGCGTGCAATCCCGATAGGGAGGACGCTACGGAGGCCATCCGTTACCCAAGGGGGGGATAGATGGCAGAATTTACCTATGGACTAGCCCTAAAAAGGGGGAGTACGCATAGCAAAAGAGTGGTTAGCGGAGAGGGAAGACACGGGTCCGCCCAGGGGGGGGACTTAACCGTGGCGGAATAAGCATATGGGATCGCCTAGTGGGGATCACGCATAGCAGGCACCTATACCCAAAACGCGGGCTGACCAGCGGGCAGACCTACAACGTAGTGGGCCAGCAAGTGACTCCTCCGCTGAGTCAGTGCTGGGGGCCACGGAGGAATCTGCAGGGCTCACCTGACGGGGAACTTTACTGACAGATAAAAAAGGCGCACGTACCTCCGTGTTTAGGGAGAATGGCGCCGCAAGCGTGTTTCAACACCCTACCGAGTTGTCTCCTCAATCACCAAAGGGTTACCTAATACCCTTGAGGAAACCGGCTCCACTCGCAGATTGTAAAACCTTGCAAATGTGTTGGGTGTCGCCCAGCCCGCAGCTCTACAGATGTCTGTTAGAGAGGCGCCGCGTGCACGCGCCCAAGAGGATGCAACGCTCCGAGTGGAGTGTGCACGTACTCCCGGGGGACACGGCTGACCTCGACTCGAATAAGCGAGTGAAATGGCATCCACAATCCAGTGGGATAATCTTTGTTTCGATACGGCACTTCCCTGCTGCCGACCGCCATAACAGACAAAGAGCTGCTCAGATGATCTAAAATTCTGAGTACGGTCCACATAAATGCGCAGAGCGCGAACTGGACAAAGTAAAGAAAGGGCTGGGTCTGCCTCCTCCGGGGGCAGCGCTTGCAGGTTCACTACCTGATCTCTAAAGGGGGTGGTAGGAACCTTGGGCACATAACCGGGGCGGGGTCTCAGGAAAACGTGAGAGTAATCCGGCCCGAATTCCAGGCACGAGTCACTGACCGAAAATGCCTCCAGGTCCCCGACCCTCTTGATGGAGGCCAACGCAACCAGCAGAGCTGTCTTCAGGGACAGAAATCTTAGAGATACTGATTCGAGTGGCTCAAAGGGATCGGATCGCAGACTCGTGAGAACGAGGGCGAGATCCCAAGAGGGCATGAGAGGGGGGCGAGATGGATTAATTCGCCTAGCACCCCTAAGGAACTGGATGACCAGGTTATGCTTTCCCACGGTGCCGCCAGCTACCGCGCTATGATAAGCGGAGATGGCGGCCACGTAAACCTTGAGAGTGGAGGGCGACAGCCTGCTGTCCAACTTCTCTTGAAGGAAAGAGAGCACAACACTAATCTGGCAATTTCGGGGGTCTTCTCTGCGAGAGACGCACCATTCAGTGAATAGACTCCACTTCAGGGCGTAGGCGCGCCTCGTGGAGGGGGCTCCAGCCTGAGTGATGGTATTAACCACCGCAGTCGGTAGGTTACCTAAGTCTTCCTCGCGTCTAGGGACCACACGTGGAGGTTCCAAAGATCGGGGCGAGGGTGCCAGATGGTGCCCTGTCCCTGAGAGAGTAGGTCCTCTCTCAAAGGGATCCGCCAGGGGAGGGCCGTCGCGAGGAGTGAGAGCTCTGATATCCAGGTCCGGTTGGGCCAAAGGGGCGCAACTAGCAGAACCTGTTCCTCGTCCTCCCTGACCTTGCACAGAAACTGCGCGAGCAGGCTCACTGGGGGAAACGCATACTTGCGCATGCCCCGAGGCCAGCTGTGGGCCAGTGCATCCGTGCCGAGAGAGCCCTCGGTCAGGGAAAAAAACAACTGGCAGTGAGCGTTCTCGGGGGAAGCAAACAGATCGATCTGGGCCTCCCCGAATCGCGCCCATATCAGCTGAACAGACTCGGGGTGGAGTCTCCATTCTCCAGGGCGTAACAGCTGTCGTGAGAGCGCATCGGCTGCACGATTGAGCGTGCCTGGGACGTGAATGGCGCGCAGCGATTTCAGCCGCGGGTGACTCCAGAGGAGCAGACGGCGGGCGAGCTGAGACATGCGGCGAGAGCGCATACCCCCCATGCGGTTGATATACGCCGCCGCCGCCGTACTGTCCGTCCTGACCAGCACGTGTTGCCGCTCCAGCACCGGTAAAAAGCGGTGGAGAGCGAGGAACACTGCCAACAGCTCTAGGCGATTGATATGCCAATGCAGCTGGGCACCCTTCCAGAGGCCCGCAGCCGCATGCCCGCGACACACGGCCCCCCAACCCGTGTTGGAAGCGTCTGTTGAAACAACAACATGGCTGGACGCCTGTCCTAGAGGCACACCGGCCTGTAGGAACGAGGGGTCGTTCCAAGGGCTGAGGGCGCGGCGACACAGCGCAGTAACCGAGACCCGGTGTGTGCCCGCGTGCCATGCGCGTCTGGGGACCCGATCGTGAAGCCAGTGCTGAAGTGGTCTCATATGGAGCAACCCGAGCGGCGAGACGGCGGCTGCGGATGCCATATGCCCCAGGAGCCTCTGAAAGAACTTCAGTGGGACCACTAGTTTGCTGTCGAGCTCCCTCAGACAGTTCAGCAACAGGCGAGCGCGTTCCTCGGAGAGGTGCGCTACCATGGTGATCGAGTCCAGCTCCATCCCGAGAAAAGAAATCCTCTGCACGGGGGCGAGTTTGCTCTTTTCTCGGTTGACCTGAAGCCCCAGTAGGCGGAGATGCCGAAGCACCTCGTCCCTGTGCATAATCAATTGCTCCCGCGAGTGGGCTAAAATCAGCCAGTCGTCGAGATAACCGAGTATGCGAATGCCCGCGAGCCGAAGGGGCGCTAGGGCACCCTCCGCGAGTTTGGTGAAGACCCGCGGAGACAGAGAGAGCCCGAAGGGGAGGACCTTGTACTGCCACGCTCGACCCTCGAACGCAAACCGCAGAAATTGGCGGTGGCGTGGAAGAATGGAGACATGGAAATACGCGTCCTTCAGGTCTATGGCTGCAAACCAATCCCGAGGACGAACGCATTGGAGAATGCGCCTCTGCAAGAGCATTCTGAACGGCAGCTTGTGCAGACAGCGGTTCAAAACGCGCAGATCTAGGATTGGCCGTGACCCACCGCTCTTTTTGGGTACGATGAAGTATGGGCTGTAAAACCCACTCTCCATCTCGGCTGGAGGAACCGGCTCGATTGCACCCTTCGCCAGGAGGGCAGCAATCTCCTCTCGCAAGACAGGGGCGGACAGGGGGTTGACCCTGGAGAAATACACGCCCGTAAACTTGGGGGGCCGTTTCGCGAACTGAATCGCGTAACCGAGTCTGATTGTGCGTATGAGCCACCGCGAGGGGCTGGCCCGCGCTAACCAGGCAGGCAGAGCCCTCGCTAATGGAGTCATCGCTACAATCGCTGACGTACCAGCGGTGGGGCAGCGCGGAGTGGGTGTGCTGATCCGGGAAGCACGAGGGTCCCGCGGAAGAGCTGGAGGAGAGCGATTCGCTCTGGCTCCGCACCCTGACTCCGGAGAGGGGGCTGGAGGGCTGAGGGAAGAGAGACCGTCCCCCCAGCGCTCGTGAGCCACTGGCGAAGCACGTAGAGTCTGCGAGCCGGAAGGCAGCGCGTCCCGGACTGGCAGAACTCGTGCAGTCACATCCGGGGAAGGGAAAAAGTGCTCTTTTACTGATGTTTTGGTGGCACTGAAAAGTACCGTTGTTATCGGGGCCCCGCCCTCCAGCGGGGAAAGAGCAAGTTTCCTCTTCTCCGGATGGCCTGTCTCAGGGACGCTTCGCGGTCCGTTTACCGGACTTAACGGCGCCCTGGGCAGGAGGGGCTGCCTGCTTTCGAGGTGAACGCCGCGCCCGCTTGGCCGGAGGCGCAGGCGGGGGCGGGGCAGCACTCGTTGGCGGGCGCCCTCGGCGAGGAACAGCGGAGGTGGATGGCTCGGCGGGCGGAGCGGGCTTACGGCCACGCCGATAGATGACATTGCCCATCGCATCCGACTGCTCTTTCACCGCCTTGAATTCCTGGGTGAATTCACCGACGGTGTCGCCGAACAGGCCAGCCTGGGATATGGGCGAGTCAAGAAAGCGAACTTTGTCAACGTCGCGCATATCGGCCAGGTTTAGCCAGAGGTGGCGTTCCTGAACCACAAGTGTGGACATCGTCCTCCCCAGCGCACACGCGGCGGACTTAGTAGTCCGAAGAGCATAGTCGGTCGCGGTGCGCAGCTCATGTAATAAGCTTGGGTTGGACCCGCCCTCGTGCAGCTCGGCCAGCGCCTGCGCTTGGTAGCGCTGGTAGGTGGCCATCGCGTGCAAAGCAGAAGCAGCCTGGCCCGCAGCCTTATAAGCTCTGGCTCCGAGGGAGGCAGACAACCTACAGGCTTTGGACGGGAGGCGGGGCAAACCCCGCCACGTAGAGGCGCCGCGCGGACAAAGATTGACCGCGATAGCGCGCTCCACTGACGGGATCGCCTCATACCCCCTGGCAGCTCCGCCGTCAAGGGCGGTGAGGGCGGAGGCACTCGCAGCACGGGCAGAGAAAGGTGCCCTCCAGGACTGCGTGAGCCTACTGTGCACTTCCGGGAAGAAGGGGACGAGAGGCTTCGAAGGCTTCGCCTTCTGGTCCTCTACGTAGCACCCATCTAGTCGGTCCGGCCGCGGAGCTGGGGGATAAACCATCTCCAACCCCACGGCCGAAGCAGCCCGGGAAAGCACGGCTAACATGTCCGCTTCAGGATCCGATTTGACAGCGCTCACCTGCCCGGAGGGGGCGAGCGGGTCCGGATCTTCGTCGGACAGTGAAAGCCCACCCTCCGATGCCGCGGAGGACATCTGATCTCCGGTGTCAGCGAGTGTGAGAGCTACCATCTGGTTAGACGGATCACTCTCACCACCCGAAGCTTGGATGGAGCGCCGTGAGGAGCGAGAGGTCCGCGAGCCCGTGGGCGGCGGATTAGCTCCCGCTGAAACCCTCAGATCTGCCCGAGCGCCCGCTGCTTTTTTAGAACAGGAGGCAACTGGGGTGGCTCGCTCTCTTGCGAAAGTTAGCCGCGATCTTAGCTGTGCAACGGTCATGGCATCGCAATGACGACATGAACCGCCCGCGAGCACCGCATTAACATGCTGGACCCCCAAACATGCAATGCAGTGATCGTGTCCATCATCCGGAGACAGGAAACCCCCGCATCCAGAAACGCACAGTCGGAGCGCCATCCTGAAAAGGACGTGCTGCACGACTGTGTTGCTCTTTTAGGAAAGTTGCAACTATACGCACCGCTCTGGAGGACCGGACCCAAAGAACCGCAGGCAAGGGAGTAACCCAGCTCGACCGTCTGCCACCGCGAAGACCCACTCTGGACCGGGAGACACACTCGTTCGCTCTGAAGTGCTGATCAGCAAGAGGAACCCTCATCGACTCACTCAGAAAGGATCTGAAGCGAAAAGGATGGCGTCTGCTGGCTTCAGGTGTGCTTATATGCTGAGATGATTGCAGATGTCGCACACCTGCGCAAGCTTACGCTGCCAATTAATTTCATTCATTGACCCGTTCAATACTCTCCAGATAAGCGGCTTCTGATCCGAATCCTCCCATTCATGGCACTGAAGTTCCCCAACCGAAGGGGAACTGAGCATTTCACAAGCAAACAGTTAACAGTTTTTTTTTTAACAGAAAACAGTTAAACAGAGCATTTACCGCGCAAGAATGAGAGATAATCGATCTACTTTCACTTTCGCTCTCGTGGATAGGGAACCTTTACGCACAGACATCAATTAGCCTATAAATAATTAATTTCCTTTGTTAAGAGCAAATTTTTGTTTCAAAACTATTTCTAAATTCAGTTCTAATTTCCAGCAAACAAAGTTATATCCAAATAACACACCTCCTTTTTTAGACCAGAACGCCTATGGGTGAAGATATGAGCGCAAATGCATTTGCCATTTAAACAACGTGGCGCAAAACCTCAAAACGACACTTGCGTCGAGCTGAAACTAGCAAACAACAATTGTGTCATGCCTTGCGCCACATTGCGCCGGTGTATGATAGGGCCGTTAGTGTGTGTGTGAATGTGAAAGGGTATGGGTGTTTCCCAGTTCTGGGTTGTAACTGGATGGGCATCCACTTCGTAAAATATATGCTGGAATAGTTAGGGGTTCATTCCTGCTTTCATTTAGCTGCATTGATGATTTTCCTGACTCCAAACCTTTGCTTTTCAGAGAGATTATGATCTGGTCTGCTTTGGATCAATGCCTTACAGGATTCGATTGCACTAGAGCTTAACTTACGGACTCAAGTTAAACGAGTCAGCCATTCTCCTTTTACAGTGCTATCATTACAGTTATCCTTATAGGGATTGTTTTTAATGTGAAGGGTTTTTTTGTTTAAGGGGAAGTGGGTCAACTTTGAAATTTGCAGAGACAACTTTTGTAGGCCAACAAACATTGGCTTTATAAAGCCAACGAAGAATTGTTCTGTTTGTTGGAGCATCAATTCTGACAAACATTGGCATTGATTTTTATCTGGTACAAATTTCACTTGTGTCTAAATCGCTATTCAGTCTGTTCTTAATAAACAATTGTAGTACACTGGTTTATAATGCTGAATATCCAGACTAAGTAACTAGGAGCCACAAAATGGCAAGCAGATGTTAAATAACTTGCAAAAATGAACAATTTAAAGGCAATTTTAGAGCAGAATCATATTTTTCTTTGTTTAATCTTTGTATATACCATGTATATACAGGACTGTGCAAAAGTTTTGGTTCCCCAACTAGTTTTGCTGTTTTAGCAAAGTTTTATTGACCTTCCAGATATGAGACTGGTCTCTGCATTAAGATATAAACAGATAGAAAAGAAAAATGTACACAAAATTGAATATATTGAAAAACAATTTTCATAAATGGCTTCTGCTACCAAAAAATAGTAATTAATACAATTCCATATACCAGACTCAAGTTCATATTCTTATTTATGGCTTTTTTCTCCTCTGTTCAGGCAATCCCATACTGCCTCTATAATACTAAATTAAGGTCTGGACTCTGTGGAGGCCATTTTATTACTGTTTTAGCTGCATTTGTTTATAAATATCATGAATTATTTCTTTACATATCATATACTCAATATAATTATCTGTAATTATTATTTCTGTTCAGGTGAAGAGCGAGAGATATTATGCTGTATTATAATTAAGTATCAATAATTATACTAAAATGACAAATGTAATGGTGGCCAAAGACTTTCGCACAGTACTGTATATTAAGGATAATGTACATCTAGTATTAAATGTGCAATCCTGAGCACTCTCTCATTTTGCATTATTGCACAGTTGTCTGCACTACTTGATTATGATTGATCAGTCACAACGTTCCCAGACTGCCATGTGTTATTCCAGGATAAGATCCGGTGAAACTAATAACACAGGCTCATCTGGGTACTTGAATTCATCTTGACCATCACTAATGGACAGATTCATATCCATGTGCTTGTAATATGCTTGACTGTTTGACTGTTGGTTTTGTGACTGAATAATGCTTAGTGTATGCTCCATTCAGCCATGTTTGTTGTCTGTGAGCTTGGCATTTAATTAAATAATGAATACATTATTATAGCTCAGAACAAGGTTTTGTGTCTAATTTCTTACTTTTGTGGCTAGTAGCCATGTGATAAGTGGGATAAAGTACATCCTGGCAGAATAAAGCCCTTCGGTTCTATACTTCTGCGCGCTGTCTCTGTTGGTCTGCATTAACACTTCCGAAACGCTAGTGGGCAGTGAGGTGTAAATGTTCCTCTGTGTCGAGTTTCTTCGCTTCTGTTTTGCTATTCTGAACACTTCCTGGATGTACAAGTGAATCAAACTCGCTCATTTTGAGGCAGGAACCGGCGGACGTGCAACAACTTTAACTATGAGGTAAACACAGAACGAAACTTTCCATCCGGAGCTCCTTCACGGGACTCCACACTTGTAAACAATCGCTCGCGCCATTCGCGCGGCTTTCGGTCCCGCCCAGACTCGTCAGCGCTACCAAGCCGACCAATCACAGAGCTTGCGCTACGCGTTGTTGCGACGTGTAGTTACAATTTTTGAGAGGTGCACGTCAGTGACGGCGATGGCCACGGCGAAGGGCTATGCGTCAGCGCCGTAGCCTACGCCGGTGTTTGACGCAGAAGTATAAATCAGCCTTTATTCTGCTATAGCAACTGTCTGGGTGTACTTTATCCTCTACCTAACAAATGGCTAATCTTACATTTATTCTGATTGTTACATGGTAACCTCCCACATAAGCAAAGAATTTAATGCAAAATATTGATTTAAATATAATTATTGCAGCAATAATAGTAACAGGAGATATTAAGTTGAGATGAAACAGTTTTAAACTGTTTTCCCTGTTTATGTAATTTTAGAAAATGACCAGACGGTGAACTCAGCAACAATATTACAGTTCTGTCAATACTTATTACAGTCACCATCAATCTAACTACTGCTGATTGCTGGAGAACTACAAATCCACAACATATATGAACTACAACTTCCTGCATGCACTGCACACGCACCGGTTCCTGATTGCGTTGATTACACACACAGCCGGAGAATCGTTACGGACTGACTACGTGGACTTTAAATACAGCGCGCACACACACATACACATGTTGGCTGTGTTTCGTTATCTGGCACGGTTTCCATTACTTTTCTTGCCTCGGCTAGCTGTGTTAGACCTTTGCTTTGTTAATTGTTTATGTGGTTAGCCACCCGAACTGATTTATTTGCTACTCTTTTGTCTAACCTTGTATGTACTATTTTGCTCCAGTGTTTGACTGTTGCCTGCCAAACCGTTCCTTAATAAAACCTGCACATTGTTCCACAACTTTGTTGTACAGCGTTGTACAGCATCCCTCATATTACAATACTAAAGTCCTCTGATTTTATCAAAATCATTTATAAAGTTACAAGATGGCAGCCAGATTTTTCAGATTTTTTTATTCTAGCTTTTTTTTCGCTTGCAATTCCAAAGCTTCCACAAAATAAATGTTCTCAACAAGTGTGCCAACAGTTATCTTTACGAGTCAGTGTTATCAGTTTTAACAGCAATGACTGACCAATCAGTATCCAGTATTCCAAAGAGCTATGTAATGTGTGTGTTTGTGTTTGTTTTTATAATTAAGGGTGAGCATAAATCAGATGGACAGTATTCATATAATAAGCATTTTCTAAAAAAATTCTTCAGTTGTGTACTCTTGAGAACAAATGTATTGAAATGTTCACACATCTTCCTCGTCTCTATGTTTTGTTTTTAAAGTGCGGGACAGAGTAAGATCCAAAATGGAGCGAGATATTCTAGCAGAAGTGAATCATCCCTTCATTGTCAAACTTCATTATGGTGAGTAGTCTGTATCCAGAAGAAGAACATTTACTGTACATATTAGAAACACTCATTTCTGAACTTCTTATACTCTGTTTTAGTCACAGTCTCCACTTTATATTAGATTCTGTCTAACATCTTAATTGTTTTCATAATGCTAGCCAGTAATAAGCTACAGTATAGCAATTTTTTATGGTTGAATGCTGCCTTATTAGATTGTGTTTACATTAGGAGCAATGTGTAAAATATCTTCACCAGCTGCATTTTCTTTTTACTTTTGCTTATGAAAGGTGAAGAACGCTGTGTAAATGTCACACTTATTTCTTTACCCTGCAGCCTTTCAGACAGAAGGAAAGCTGTACCTTATATTGGACTTTCTCAGAGGGGGAGATCTTTTCACACGTCTCTCCAAAGAGGTTAGTTTTTTTTTTTTATAAACTTACTTTCTTGTTACCGGGCAGAAATGGCACATTTGTTCAGCTGTATGCTTTTAAAAATCTTTAAAACAGATCCTGATAATGATAATTATATATATATATATATATATATATATATATATATATATATATATATATATATATATATATGTATATATATATATATATATATATATATATATATATATATATATATATATATATATATATATATATATATATATATATATATATATATATATATATATATATATATATATATATATATATATATATATATATATATATATATATATATATACATGTATAAACACACATACAGTTGAAGTCAGAATTATTAGCCCCCTCCCTTTAAATTTTTCTTCTTTTTTTTAAATATTTCCCAAACTATGTGTAACAGAGCAGGGAAATTTTCACAGTATGTCTGATAATATTTTTTTCTGGAGATAGTCTTATTTGTTTTATTTCGGTTAGAATAAACACAGCTGTTGTTTTTTTAACCATTCCAGGATCAAATTATTATTACCCCCTTTAAGCTATATTTTTCCCGATAGTCTACAGAACAAACCATCATTATACAATAACTTGCTTATTTACCCTAACCTGCCTATTTAACCTAATTAACCCATTTAAGCCTTTAAATGTCACTTTAAGCTGTATAGAAATGTCTTAAAATATCTAGTCAAATATTATTTACTGTCATCATGGCAAAGATAAAATAAATCAGTTATTAGAAATGAGTTATTAAAACTATTATGTTTAGGAATGTGTTGAAAAAAATCTCTCCGTTAAACAAAAATTGGGGGAAAAAATAAACTGAAGGGGGGCTAATAATTCAGGTGGGCTAATAATTCTGACTACAACTATATATATATATATATATATATATATATATATATATATATATATATATATATATATATATATATATATATATATATATATATATAGCAAAATGACACATGTTATTTCTTTGTTCAAAGTTATGAGTATCCATTTGATCCAGTATATCTGATTCAGAACAAAATGACATACAGAACAACTTGGATGTGAAAAAAGTACTGCACTTGTACAGCAAATGTCAAAATGAGCTTTCTGACTTTATTTAAAAAATAAAAGGAGATTTTATTCACACTTTCAAAAGAGTCTTATCCACAGTTAATGTAATTACAGTTTCTTTTTTTCTAACCCATAAGTGAGTGGTTTACATCTAAAAAAAAAAGTGCACACAGCAAACTGCCAAGAATAACTTTGTTGCCTTGGTGATCGCATGAGAGATGGCAAGGTTTATTTAAAAGCATTAAAAATGGGCTTTTATGATGTGACATCATCTTATGCTGTTATACTGATTTAGAATATGTACTGGAGTTTTTTTCTGACATCATGACATCTATGATCACGCTACAAACATTTTTAAATGCTTCGAAATAATGGTGCCTTGGGGTGGCACAGTGGTTCAGTGGTTAGAACTTTCGCTTTACAGCAAGAAGGTAGCTGATTTAAGTCCCGGCTGGACTAGTTTGCTTGTTCTTGCGTGGGATTCCTCTGTGTGCTCCGGTTTCCCCCACAGTCCAAAAACATGTGCTATAGGTGACTTGGATGAACTAAATTGACCATAGTGTGTATACCAGGGATGCCACGGTTCTCAATATAATATTGAACATACAACCTATACGAATATACGACCTCCACGGTTCAATAAGTGCTTGTGAATTGCGGTTCATATCTCCCCGATTTGACTGTGTGTGCCTTTCTCTCGTCACATAGTGTGTTGTTGGGACATGGGGTTACAATGTAACCTGCTCACTTAATGCTTACATTTATAATACTTATGTTATTTACTAATTAATTACCACCTCATGTGGAACTCTGAATCTGCTTCTCATTTCAGAGGCTGTTACTGTCCACTGGAGGTGAAATTTTCGGTCGCGGATACATACTTTAAGAGCCTTCATGGCTGAATGAATAAAATATGCAGTTTTCAGACAAGGCAACCCAGGGTGCTGACATATAATTGGCTAAACTGGCATTGGGCAGGGTAAAGGAACCAAAACAAAGACAGTATTTCCGACACGGACCACATTTTTAAAGCAGAATAACTAACTTTAACATATTTTTTAGATGAATAAGTATGTTCACTTAGCATGTTTCTTAAATATCTGCAAACATATTATGGTATTATTATGCTTTAGAAGAGTCAAAAACTTACATACAGCACCTTTTAAGTGAACGCTTTGTTGTGTGTTTCAGATACATGTTGTACACAGATCAGGCAGGGCTTAGTGAACCCCTGACCTAGACCCTTCCCTAAACCCAACTAATAGTGTTTTCAAAAGCAAACATAAGAGAAAAGTGAGTTGTAAGAGTTTTGGCTTGATTTTCCATTGCTTTTGTGGATAATTATTTCCCCATATTCAAACCTAAGTGCTCTGCATCACAAGTACAACACTGCACAATGTGAGCTACTGAGCAAACTAATCATGCTGGCAAAGTTATCCATATAGAGAAAGATAGATGAGGCAAACTTATTTAATTACAAATAATAAACACCATTAAGTTAATTTGTGGTATTTATTTGGTGGTCAAAATAATGCATGTCCCTGTAAATATCATTGGTGTGAAAGGAGCAAACGCTGTTGGTATTATACTTCCCAATAGTGTTCATTTTACACAACTCATTTTACAGCAGGTACAAAAAAATGTAGGTTGAAGCATGTATGTTCAATCAGCCTGTGTTGACTATAACCCAGTTAGAGGAATGTCTTCTCCATTGAAAACAGTCCTGCGCTTATCTGGAGCAGACGTTTCCTTCAGACATTGATTAATGTGACTCATTGGCCATGCTCTTTCGCTCATCAAAATAACTCATCTTCTCCACCTGTCTCGGGTTATTGCGCATGTCACTCTTCATCAGTCACATTGTTCTGTCTTTGTTCTGGTTTTGTAGAGATAGCTGTGCTTATTAATTGCTTGTGGCCATTTTTGTGTCATTTTACATCATAAAGGTCATTTTACTTTAGAATAACAAGATTATGTAAAGATGAATTGTTGAAACCAATTGCCCCAGATCTCTTTGGGGTATAAATGAACTACTGTAATTTTAGAAACTGAAAATTATGTGTTAAGTAATTTCAGTCAGCTCAAGGTGACTGAATCTATCAATCACTGACAGGTAATAAAAAAAGAACTTAGAATTATTTTATTCCCCGTTCTGGTAACAGTTTTTTTTTTATTACCCTTCAAATGCCTTAAAACATGTAGTGTTATACAGTGTGTTGATGCAATTTCTAGTAAAATGTGAGCACAGGGCATACACATATAGGGCTCTATTTTGACGGTCCAGGGCGCAGGGCGCAAACGCTTTCAGGGCATGTCAGAACGCATTTTTGCTAATTTACGGACGGGAAAATGCGCTTTGCGCCAAAGCGCATGGGTTTAAAGGGTTGAGTTTATTTTCTTAATGAGTTATAGGTGTGTTTTGAGAATAAACCATTTAGAGTCTCATCTCCCATTCCCTTTTAGACCCAGCTGGTCGCGCCAAGAGTGCATTCGCTATTTACAGGACGCAAAGTAAGTCTAAGTGGAAAAAATGAGCATTTCACAAGCAAACAGTTAACAGTTCACAGTTTTTTATCAGAAAACTGTTAAACAGAGCATCTACTGCGTGAGAATGAGAGATAATGGATCTACTTTCACTTTCGCTCTTGGATAGGAAAACCTTTATGCACAGACATCAATTAGCCTATAAATGATTAATTTCGTTTGTTAAGCGCAAATATTTGTTTTAAAACTATTTCTTAATTCAGTTCTAATTTCCAGCAAACGAATAAATGAACAATAATGACCAAGTGTGGTCAAAATACTGAGTTATTTCCAAATACACCTGCCATGCCCCATATGGTCTAAAACCTGACAGGTGGGCAAATCTAAGCTTGTTTTTAATAAAACAAATATAAATATGGATATATTAAATAATACTGCTAATAATAATAACATTATACAAAAGCAAATTGTTATGAATGAACTGAAAAAGCCTCCCGAGATGAAGAAGGCATAAAGCAGTGATTTTTCATATTTATGTAGGCTAGAAAATAATATGTTTTGTAATATTTTAATCCTTTATATTTATATCCTATATCTATTCTTATTATATCCTATATATATATATATCCTTAATATTTAAATTTTTTCATATGTAAAGATATTTGCCTTAAGCAGTGTGTAAGCGAGGCGCAACTCTGCGCCGGAGTTTAGACCGGGTTTGTTTTGGTCTAATGAAAATTCTATTATAGTTTCTCAAAATAGCGACGCGCCAGCGGTCCGCCTCAGAACGCCTTCCTTTTTAGACCAGAACGCCTATGGGCGCACATATGAGCGCTAATGCATTTGCTATTTAAACAGCGTAGCGCAACGCCTCAAAACGACTCTTGCGCCAAGCTGAAACTACCAAAAGACTATTGCGCCGCGTCTTGCGCCACACTGCGCCGGGTGTATGATAGGGCCCATAGTATTAAACGGCCCCATTCAGTCCCCATTCAATATGTTTTAATAGCCAGTATTATTATTTTTTTTTAATTTACACTCATTGGCCACTTTATTAGATTCTCCTGTCCAACTGCTCGGTAATGCAAATTTCTAATCAGCCAATCACATGGCAGCAACTCAATGCATTTAGGGATCTAGACATGGTCAAGACGATCTGCTGCAGTTCAAACCGAGCATCAGAATGGGGAAAGAAACGTGATTTAAGTGACTTTGAACGTGGCATGTTTGTTGGTGCCAGACAGGTATTTTCAGAAACTGATGATCTATTGGGATTTTCACGCACTGCTGTTTACCGAGCGCAAACACAGATTTAGACACTGGAGCTGTTTAAAGCTCTGTTTATGAGCTGACATATGAGTGATCCGTTGATAGATCGACTGATCTTTATGGCTTCAAACAGCTCCAGTGTACCTGTATTTGTATTACAGAGGTGAACTGATGAGCTTCACAGCCAATCACATTTATTATCACAGCAAATCAGCAGAGTTTTTGAACGCGTGCTCAAACTCAACAGTGCTTAAATGTTTTCAGGAAATAAACGTTTTTTAAAATTTCAGTACCAAAATCAAATGCTGTGATTGTTTTGAAGCACACCGCTTTACTTGTAATACTTAAAAGGAAGTATTACTATATTTTTGTTTTAGCAAAAATAACTCACAGAAAGCTTTACAGCTGTATAGAGGCCTAATTTAATAACTTAAGTGCAGTATCCTGTACTGTGTGGTCCTAATTTCTATTCACACAGAAAGCTGGTGTAGGATGCAATAAATATCTGGTGATAAGATGAACAATGAAATATGTTAGAGCAACTTCAGGTACTTCAAGGGACAAACCATGTCTGTGTCATTAGCCTAGTCGGGAGTATAATGCAACTATATTTATCGCGCCATTGCACCACAGGCATCCCGCCTTGCAGACCTTTCCCGATCACAGCCACCTCTCTCTAAAGATTCACTCACCTGCAAAAGGTGAATCTTGAATGAATAAAGGTACAATCTGGGGCGGTATGTTTTCAAAAGGTACATTGTTGTTCAGACAGATTCATGTTGGTACCTTAAGCAGGGACGGACTTAACCAATAACGAAGCCGCTTAGGGCTCTGGGGAATGAGGGAGTCTCGACCACTGCCAAGATATTATCATGTATTAACACCTATATTAATCATGTAGCTCTTTTATAAATTTTCTATCATATGTTGTAAAATCTGTCTATAACCATTAAGATTTTAATGTTATTACTTCTTTTTAAAATCAGGGACCCCCACGAATAGTGGAATGTTCCTTCTGTACTGCACATGCAAATAATAAAATCTAGATCACAAATGTGGCTTATTTACTGTGCATAGTTTGTGAACTTATTGTATTTAATTTTACATTTAAAAGATAAAGGTTCAACTTGAAATGTTTTTTAACATGCAGTTTATTCAACTCACCTTTATTTCTATAGCGCTTTTACAATGTAGATTGTGTCAAACCAGTGCAACATAGAAGATCATAGTAAATTGAAACAGTGTAGTTCAGTTTTTAGTGTTTAAGTTCAGTTCAGTGTAGCTCAGTTCAGTGTGGTTTAATAATCGCTATTAGATTCATGCAAGCCAGTTCTTTAAATGTCCATGCTTAATAACTAAAAGATAAGCCATGCAAGCCAGTGACGACAGTGGCGAGGAAAAAACTTCACCAATTGGCGAAAGTGAAGAATTAAAAAAACCTCGAAAGAAACCAGGCTTAATTGGGCACGACCATTTCTCTTCTGGCCAAATGTCTTGTGCAGAGCTGGTGCCGGAGGCTGGAAGCGGAACTTCAGCAAAGCCTCGTCTGTCCCTGGAGCATCACAGGAATCAAGTCTCATGCTCTCCGCTCCTCCATGCAGCATTTACAATCAATCTACATTAAAATCTACAGGAAAAAAACGAATCTAGAGAAAAAAAAATCTATAGTGAAAGTGTGTGTTGAGGTTTAATGCTAGGGCCCCATACATAGGATTGTTTAGGGCCCCCAAATTACAAGTCTACCTCTGATCTTAAGAGTACAGCACATTGTACAGTACACCTTTAAATATGTCACCAAAACTTGCTCACCCTCACGCACAGTGGTTCCAAACTTTATGAGTTTCTTTCTTTTTGTTTTGTTTTTATCTTGGTTTTGGACATATACCTTTAAATGGATTGTCCTCTCAAAAATGTTTTTCATCTGCTGAACACAAAAGAAGATATTTCGAAGAACCATTGACTTCCGTAGTGTTTTTTTAATTATTTATTTATTATTTTTTTGTCTATTATGCAAGTTAGTGGTTAGAGGTTTTTTAGTTTTTTTCAAAATATATTCTTTTGTCTTCAACCGAATGAGGAATTCACAGAAATTTGAAACCACTGAGGAGCAATTAGGCAGTGAACATTTCTACTTTTTAGGTATTCATTTGTTTGCTACTAATTGTCCATTTCCACTGAGCGGTATACTTCGGTTCAGTACGGAACAATATGGTACGCATTTATGTCTGTTTCCACTTTCGAAAATGCCTTAAATGGGAAACATACCATACCTCTTTTATTTGGGCACCTTTCCTTAAGGGTACCCAAAGGGTAGCTAGACTCGCAGCTGAACGCTCTTTGGTTTCACTATAGGGAATTGTCAACAGTGTGTGCCACAAGCCAGGGGAATGACAACACAGGAAGCTACATTTGTATATTTACAGCCTAGACATGACACCATAATAATACAGTGACGATGAGCAGCAATGAAACTTGAGCTCAAAAAAAAAATTGTCATCTTGTGACAAACAGCTACATGCCATGAAGCAAGAACAAAATCTGCTGTACTGCTTGTACTCTATTGTTGTTTATGAGGTTGTCTACAAATGCATGAAAAGCACGAGTGGTGCCACTTTCCCTCTCTATTCATGTGCACCTGCCACATGTTCATATCTGAAATAAAGAACCTGAGTTCACAAAAGACTTGATATGTGAATGACCCACACGGCTTTATCCTTCGAGGGAGAATGACATTGGTAGCAAAATTCTGGCAAAGACTGTTCCTTCTAACAGTCTACCATTAGAAACCCAAGCTTGATCAAGGTGACCAAACCATACTGTACTGAACTGTGAGGCATTACGTTCTGATTTTACTCTGGCTTAGTCCCTTATTTATTAGGGGTTGCATACAGTGGAATGAACTGCCAACACAGCAAAATTTCCAGTGTTGTTTGGAGTTGTTTTTACAGTGTAAATTTTTTTGAGTTAAAAAGTGTTATTTGTGGTGTTAATTTACGTGACATAAACACCTGCAGTGTACCCTTGTGGTCAGAGTAAGGGTTAATACTGCGAGTTAACATAGTTAACACTATAAACAAGTTGTTTCCATTTCCGGTCGCTTCACCTTACTTCCTCTTTGATTAATGGCGGATGGCACATGGAGAACATTCAAACAGGTAACTGTCATATTACTTATTTAACCACAAATATTCAATACATTTTTACATGCTTTATGTTTCTCAATGTTAAATTAATATTTGTAAATATTCTAACCGAGATTTCAAGTTCTAACCACTTGTCAATTTATACACGACAGACATCTGGAGCCACGAGACAAGCTGCTTTAGCGGGAAAACAAAGGTAACTTTAAACATTTTACAGTTAACAGTTTTAAGGAGTTCCTATATTTGAATCGGGTTCAGTTCGAGCCTATTATGAGAAATAGGCAGTAATGACTCATGCAACCGTTTGAATTGTTTAAACTGTTTATTTGTTTTAAATATCTGCAAAGCAGCAGCTGTCAGTACTTAACGTTAGCTGAACCGTAACCTAGCTTTGTGTGTAATCTAACGTTATCTATAATGTTCACTGTTCAGTGCGATTGATTTGTGGCGCGAGCAGCGAGGAGTCGCGGGCTGCCTGTTCACGCTTTCATCAGTGCTTTTAAACGGTGAATAACGTTATACGATTCAAGTGTACAGGTACAGACCTGCAGACCATAATACGTTAAAAACAGACGCAAAATACATTCGCTGTAAAAGTTAGCCGTGCTTGTTGACATGAAGGGATAACGTTAGCCAGTTAAGAAATGATTCTTCTTTAAACGGTTCTTTTCAGTGAATCAATCGAACCAGTTCACTACATTGAACTGAATCATTTGAAATTGTTCGCTTCTCCGGTAAGCACCAATCCTTAAAATGGCTTACTTTATAACCTGTCTGACACTCAGTTCCACTCAAAAATACCGTATGTTGAGCTTCGACTTATTCAGTAACTGTAACAGACGGAACTGCTGTGAAAAGAACTGATGATGAGCGCGAATCGAGTAACGTGTTCCCTATAAGTGGAGCTGTGCTCCACTGACAACGACCGAAAAATGCTAAGCTCAGAAGAGACGAACCCAAGCAGACTGTTATTGCCATTGTTTACCTAGCAAATTTCATTGTTGACTCTAAGGTAGTAGTCGAATAGTAACTTTATTTATTTAATATTGAAGTGCTGTTCAATTGCATTGCATGAAGAGCTGGCTTAGATAGAACTGTACGTACTCTTAACTTTTGAAGATCTTTCATTAATGTGTAATGTGAAAAAAAAAGTTTTTTTAATCTGTAATGTGCATTTATACAAGTATAATTTTCCTATAGCCTACGTCTTGCTAACAATACTAGTTAGAAATTGGTATGTAGAATCCTTCATAATAAAAAAACAAAAAGAACGTAAATATAGTTATTTTTAGAAAAAGAAAAACATAATGTGCTTTTTTATTTATATGTGCTATTCATAATAACATCGGCTTCTGTATCACCTTAACATGAAAATGAATAAATTAACTTGATTTAATTTTACTATGTCAAGTTTGTGATAGATTCTTGTTAATAATAAAGTGATATATTGTGTATTTTTCAACAGCTTCCATCATGTTGGTGAAAGTTCTATATTAAGGAGTGAAAAAATATGTAAAATTGCTTACTGATTTTACATTTCAATGTTTTCGGAGTGAAGATAAGTTAAAATTGTGCTGGTCAGAGTTGTGCTCACTAAAGTCATAACCATTTCCTGAGTCTGTTTTTTTTTTTTTTTTTTCAGTGAAAAGCAAATTTGGATTATCAACAACTGCAGATCCTCAAGTTTTCAATGACACGGACCCTAATGTAGAAGAGGAGATCTTCCACGAGTTAATGGACAGCAGTCTACATTTATGCTTGACTGTTAGATGTTTGGAAGAAAATATTTCTGCTGGCCTGCCTGAGGGTAATTATTCAATAAATATTTGGACAGTTTTAAAATGCCTCTGTTTTACAGTAGTACAAGTCAAAACAGTTAGAATTAAGTAAAAAGAAGAAATTCATAGAAGAGCTTACTGAACAGAGGAGTGTGTATAGAAATAAAGAGTTTTTATATGTTTCTTGACCATTGCCAGGTGTTCGTTTAGCTTAAGTTCATGTGATGCCCAGTGATGAAAGGTTGATCAAAATAGTCTGTCAAAACCACAGTGTAGAAAAACATTGAGGATGATGGTGTATAGTAAAAGCTATTAGTACAGCATTGTTTTAAATTAAGTTGAAATATAAGAAATTTATTGTAAACTAAAGAAAATATTATGTAAAGGTTAATAATAATGTTTTCCATTTCTCCATCAGTGATTTCACCCACAAGATCATCAACAGCCAGCACATGTACTGATACAGTTTCACTCTCTTCAATGGATCATGAAGACCCAGAGCGAAATATGCAGAATCAATTGACAAGGACTAACAGCTGCTTGATAGTAGATGGTAAAGGGCAAAACAGGTATATGCATATGTTGTTTGTTATGGTTAATTCAATCATATACTAATTCAGTTTTATTATTTTACAAGTATAACCATTTTTCTGGTCACTTTATCAGATTGTTCAAGATGCATTGGGAAAGCAATCTGGTGGTGATGAAGTACTTGACGAATACAAGGTCACAAAAACTTAAGGGCCACAGCACTAGATGGCAGCTGGTTAATATTGTCGTCAGTCACATGAAAGAGATTCATGGGTAAGATTTCATTAAATATATGCAAGAAAAGCATGGATTTTTTTTTTTAAACCAAAAAAAAAAAAAAATTGTAAAAAGTTAAGTACTGTCCTTAATCAAATATTTTACTGATTGTTAGGAGAATCCCCACGTGCAAGCAACGGGAGACTTATGCTTTGGGCATTATTTCTCTTTTTCCCAGCCTGAGAGACCCGTTTTCCGCAAAAGGCTATGTAAGAAATTGTCTTATTGTACTTAACACAAACTTGTTCATCCGTTTTAATTATTTAACGCAGAGGTGCCCAAACCTTGGTCCTGGAGAGCCAGTTTTCTGCAGAGTTTAGCTCCAACTGTAATTAAACACAAGCTCTTAACTAGCAAACTAGAAACTTTCAGGCAGTTGTGTTGAAGCAAGTTGGAGCTAAACTCTGCAAGACACTGGCCCTCCAGGAATGAGTTTCGACACCCCTGGTTTAAAGGTTTGTGTTTTTTATTTTTATTTGTATCATACAGTCAGTCTTTTTAATGTAACTGGCATTTTTTAAATATTTCTATCTATATTACAGGAACATTTTTACGATCCAGAAAAGGGAACCGTTTGTAATTAATCTAATATGCTTCTTTCTTAGATTATTCAAGACTTTAGTCTCCTGTTCAATGCTGAAACATCCAACAAGTTGCTTGAGAGGTGGGAGACCGCATTTAAGCACAGGATCATCAATGAGGCGAAATCTCTGACTTCAACTGCCAGACTTCATTGTCTTATTAATTCAGCAGAAGGACAAGAATCTGAAAATAGTACGATTTCTAAGGATTTTGTAGTTTGAAATTTGCTTTGGTTTCTTTTGTATTTGTGAGCTATAAGTGTGAATGTGGGCTTGCTTCATTTTAATATTAATACGTATAACTTTATCATCATTCATTCAGACTGGGATAATGATGTCATCTGTCCTACTCCTTCTGCATCTCCTACCTCCTTCAGAGAGAAAGAAGACTTAAGATCAGTTCAACAGAGGCCTTTGAAAGACTTGTGCATTTCCATAAGGTAAAACTCACAATATTTTCAAAAGTCTTTTCATTGTTATTATTAAGGTTGTTAAGACCATTATGCGATGCTGTAAAATGTACCTTTTGAAACTTTTTTTTAAAAGCCAATACATTCAGTTGAATGCTGTTGAAGAATGTATGTTACATCTTGGATGAAATGAGGGTTTATCAAAAAATATATAAACATATTTTTGTGGTAATTCTTTTCCCTGTCACACTACACAATGAATGACATGAACACATTTTATTTTTGCACTTTGGGTTAAGGTGGTTTTGTTATTTTTTGTGTTGTTTTCATTAACAAAATTGTAAGTTTCCTAATTGGTTTCCTGCATTTAATGACATATTTTTGGCTGTTTTTTTGCAGTCTTGCACCAGCATTGAAGACCATCTCAGTGAGAGGAAGGGCCACCAGCCATGTCGCCTAAGATCAGGAAGGATCAAGGGGAGGATTGACCATTTCTATGTGGTTATGGACAAACATCTCATCTCTTGTGCAGCAACCAGGTCCTTGAGTGCTGTTGATGAACTCTTTAAAGACTATGTGTTCAACTTGACGTACGAGGAAGCCCTTGTCTACATCTTTACCTTTCTGCAGACTACAGTCTACAACATCGATGTTGGACCTACCAGTGAGTCACCCAGGGTAAAGAAACTGCGTGCAAAGCTTTTACACTAAATGTTTCTTTTACAATAATGTGTTGGTGTTGTCAAAGCTTGCAAGCAAACAGCACCTCTTTAAGACTCTCACAGTTTTTGATACTGAAAATGCTGTACATTTTATGTTGGTTTAACTGTGCGTTTAAGATGCATTGTTAAAAATAAAAGTTTAAACTGGTAAACTGTTCTGATTTTTTTTTTAACTGATCAATGCAAACTGTCCTGTAATGCAGTAAACAATCTATATAACATAAAATACATTTAAATATCAACCTAGGTATGTATGAGCACTATATTATTAGTGTTAAGATGAACACTCTTAGTGTTAAGCTATTAACACTGCGAGTGTAGTTTTAACATATTTATTTTATGCAAATAGGGAAAGTGAGTGGAAAACAGAGAGTTAAAGTCAACACTAGCAGTGCTTTTTTTTTAACACTATGCAAGTGTAAAATAATTTACTCTTTTTCAAGTGTAAATTTAACTCTATTTAGTGTGGACCTATATAAACACTAAGGAAGTGTTAATTTTCACACTTTGAGAGTGAAATTAACACTTCAAAATTTGCTGTGAACTCAGGCTTATGTTTTATGGATCGAATGCCCTTCCAGCTGCAACCCAGTTCTGGAAAACACCTGTACACTCTCATTTACACACACATTCATACACTACAGCCAATTTAGTCTATCCAGTTCACCTATAGCACATGTCTTTGAACTGTGGGGAAAAACCCATGGAAACACAGGGATAACAAGCATACTCCACATAGAAATGCCAACTGGACCAGCCGGGACTCTTCTTCTTGCTGTGAGGCTCATTGCTAACCATTGAGCCACCGTGCCGCCCCAAATAAGAACTTTACAACTACAAAAGTGTACCTTGATGACAGTGACTGGTTTTGTATGTTTTTTCCTGAGTGTGTGAAACATAGGGCCCTATCATACACCCGGCGCAGTGAGGCGCAAGACGCGGCGCAGTAGTCTTATGGTAGTTTCAGCTTGGCGCAAGAGTGGTTTTGAGGCGTTGCCCTACGCTGTTTAAATAGCAAATGCATTAGCGCTCATTTTTGCGCCCATAGGCGTTCTGGTCTAAAAAAGGAAGGCGTTCTGAGGCGGACCGCTGGCGCGTCGCTATTTTGAGAAACTATAATAGATTTTTCATTAGACCAAAACAAACCCGGTCTAAACTCCAGCGCAGAGTTGCGCCTTGCTTACGCACTGATTAATACGCACAAGAGAGCAATAGGCAAATATCTTTACATTTGAAAAAATTTAAATATTAAGGATATATATATATATATATATATATATATATATATATATATATATATATATATATATATATATATAGGATATAATAAAAATAGATATAGAATATAAATATAAAGGATTAAAATTTTACAAAACATATTATTTTCTAGCCTACATAAATATGAAAAACCACTGCTTTTATATCTTCTTCATCTCGGGAGGCTTTTTCAGTTCATTCATAACAACTTGCTTTTGTATAATGTTATTATTATTATTAGCAGTATTATTTATTATATCCATATGTATATTTGTTTTTATTAAAAACAAGCTTAGATTTGCCCACCTGTCAGGTTTTAGACATATGGGGCACAGCATGTGTTGTAGGATATAACTCAGGTTTTTGAGCACATTTTGCTATTATTATTCATTTATTCGTTTGCTGGAAATTAGAACTGAATTTAGAAATAGTTTTGAAACGAATATTTGCGCTTAACAAACAAAAGTATGTATTTATAGACTATTGATGTCTGTGCGTAAAGGTTTCCCTATCCAAGAGCGAAAGTGAAAGTGATCCATTATCTCTCATTCTCACGCAGTAGATGCTCTGTTTAACAGTTTTCTATTAAAAAACTTTCAACTGTTAACTGTTTGCTTGTGAAATGCTCATTGTTTCCACTTGGACTTACTTTGCATCCTGTAAATAGCAAATGCGCTCTTGGCGCGACGCAGCTGACTCTTAAAGGGAATGGGAGATGAGACTGTAATTGGTTTATTCTTAAAACACACCTATAACTCATTAAGAAAATAAACTTAACCCTTTAAGACCATGCGCCGAAGCGCAAGGCAGATTTCCCGTCCTTAAATTAGCAAAAACGCGTCCTGACACGCCCTGAAAGCATTTGCGCCCATACAAAATAGAGCCCATACTGTTCTATCATAATACAGGCAAAAATACCCAAAATTCAAATCTAAAAATAAACTCCTGCACATTTACATACTATGACTAATCTCTCTCTGTAACGTGTGAAGTTAAATTGAAACTGGAGGTCTTTAACAGATAGATTTGTTCTCTTGATTTAATCGTGATTTTTTGTGCAGAGCCCTGCTTGCGAAGTGAGACATAAATTAATTACCACTGGTGCTCAAATCTCTCATCTGGCTGCAACAGCTGCTGCTCTCCTGGCTGGAACTTGTTACGCCAATCTACTCTCCTCAATATGGCACCGTCTATCCACTGATGCTCTCTACACGCTCTAAATAAATCTCCTGGAGATTAAAATTAGCTGTGAAAAGAGCAGGGTTTTTTTTTTTTTTGGTCTTTCAAATTGAAGAGCGCTAGCAGTTTTATTAAAGATCTGTTGCCGGCCAGGTTCAGCATTAAAGAAATATCCTGGTTTATTTGTGGCATGAGGGTAAATTATCCCATTAACAAAAATATCTTATTTTTAATTACCTAGTATTTCCTTTAAAGGCGCTCTATGATACCCCATTTTACAAGATGTAATATAAGTCTCTGATGTCGCTAGTGTGTATAATAATAATAATAAAAATAATAATGATAATAATTCCTTACATTTATATGTTGCTTTTCTGAACACTCAAAGCGCTTCACACATTGGAGAGAATTTCCTTATCCACCACTATGTGTATGTGAAGTTTCAGTGCAAAATACACCTCAAATAATCTTTTTATAACTCTTCAAAATTGCCTGTTTCTAGGGCTCTATTTTAACAATCTAGGGGTAAAGTCTAAAGAGCATGGCGCAAAACCATTAAGGGCATGTCCGAATCCACTTTGTGAAGTTTAATTATAAACTAATAACTCCAAGTGAGAAGATCACTTGCTTATGATTGATCACAGCTAGTCCCACATCAGCTCATGATCGATTCGCCAATCAGATGATTCCTCACTCACTATAAATAACCAGAGTTCTCTTCTAAGACTGCTGCCCCCTGCCTTTAAAAATGAATGAATGAATGAATAATATGCATATAATAAATAATACTGCTAATAATAATATTAAACAAATGTACAATTGTCATAAATAATCTGAAAAAAGTCCCCTGACATAAAGAATGCATGGAGGTAGTGTTTTTTTTTTTTTATGCAGAAAAAATAATAACTTTTGTTTTTTTTTCTGTTTTTATATTATTTATTATTTGAATTAATTAATTAATTATTTGAATTAATTACTTTTTACTATTAGACACTATATTCATAAACTGTTGCCACACAACTGTGATTAACCCCCTTATGAAAGTAAAGAGGTCCTTTAAAGCAGTAAGGTATGGCGTGGTTCCACATTGAGGAAAAGTCTAATGGTTGAGAGAGATTTATGTACAGGTAAAGCGCAAAAGTGTTTCAATCCATTGGCTAACGCAAAAGCCAATGTTACCTAATGGTACCTTAGTGTGCAACAGCCAGTTTAGTTGTTAAAATCCATTATAAGTCATGTTATGGTGGTACTTTAAAGTTACATGGTGCTTTACACACACATGAAGATGAATATATACCCACAAGTCTCTATAGTAGTTCATGTCCTTCAGTGTAAATCAATGGGATTTATTTTTCACCAGCCAAACAAAAGATTTCCAAAAAAAAAAAAAAAAAAAAACATCTCCCCTCAATAAACTGCTTGATTTATGTTCATATCACGTAATGTGGTTGCACAAAAAAAAAAAAAGACAAACAATCAACAACAACAAAACAAAATATATAAACAAATATCCCCAACACTACTTTCCCTTTTGTGGCTTTAACAGAAGATATACATAGCTAACAGTCTGCAAACATAAAGTCCTCAAGATATACGATACACATAAAAAGTGAACAGTTCAGTGTGTGATAAAAGAAAGGTTCTGTATACCTTTATTACAAGCACTGCCATTGTGAAAGGCATTACAAGGTTACAGTGACATGAAAGAGGAATAAGAAAATAAAAAAAAATAATAAAAAAAAGGGGGGGGGGTCTCTTGGGATTATGAGAGATTTTATATATCCTCCTGCTCCAAAAATTGTAAATGGTCAATGTATGTAAGAAAGGGAGACCAGGTTTTTAAAAAAGTATTTTTTGAACCTCTTAGAGTAAATTAGATTTTTTCAAGCTGAATAAAATACATAACGTCTTTAATCCATCTACATTGTGTTGGGGCCTCAGTTTTTTTCCAATACAGAAGAATTAAACGCCTTGCCAGTAGCGTGGTAAAAGCAATTACTCTACATATTTCTTCTTTAAGCACAATATTTTCTGGACTGGTTCCAAAAATTGCCAACAGGGGTTCAGGTTCAATAGGAAAACCATACATATCACTAAATGATTGAAAAATATCTTTCCAAAACCTCCCTAGATTTGGGCAGAACCAAAACATGTGGGCAGTTGTGGCTGGTGAAATTGAGCATCTACTGCATGCTGGACTAACAGTAGGATAGATCTTAGACAATTTTAAATTTGTAAAATGTAACCTGTGAAGTATTTTAAATTGAATAAGGGCATGTCTGGTACAGTGTGATGATGAATGTACTTTATTTAAAATACCATCCCATTCTATGTCTGTGAAGTCTCTGCTCAAGTCGAGCTGCCAGGAAGTTTTAATATGTCCTAGACTTTGAGGATCAATTGTACAAATTAAAGAGTATATATATGAGAAATTAGTCCTTTACTTTCGGGTTTTAAGTCTAATAATGCATCAATTACTGAGGCAGAAGGTAATTCAGGAAAAGATTTAAATTTTGATAATAATAATAATTTGATGAAAAATGAGTTATTTGCGTTATATATTTGTCTCTCTAGGTAATGTTTACGGAGGAAGATGTGAAGTTCTATCTGGCTGAGCTAGCATTGGCTTTGGATCATCTTCATAGTCTGGGCATCATCTATCGGGATCTAAAACCAGAGAAGTAAGTCCAGACCCCTTATGTATTATCAGTTAATAGTGATCCTGTGTTCTAATTTACAGTGTAGCCCACTTAAATGCCCTATATAATGACCTCATGCCTGTAAGGCCACAGGAGTGACCTTGATGTGACCGTGATGATAACGCGGATTGGACAAAATGTTCAGGAGAGCTTAAGTCGTACATTTTCAAGCAGCGGTATAATCCACGTCTGGATTAGAGTCAAGAGAACTCTGTGAAACTCTGATGTAATTACAGTCATAATTCAGAGGTTCAAACTGGGTGATGCAACAATTCTCAGAGTTCCCTGTGCCGGTTCTTCGGTGCAGTTTCTGCAGCATCTGCTCTGTGTCCTTTGGCTCTGAGTGCCTGTCAAAGCTTTATCTCTTTCCCTGGACTGAAATGGGTAGCATCTGATCTACTGGTCTGACATCCTTATTGTTGAGCTGTGGTTTTATGACTAAAATCCACTTAATAAAATCCTTCCTGTACTCCCACTTACAGTAATTCTCTTTCAGGGTTTGTCTCTATATCATATCCACTCTAACAAAAGGCCAAAGCCATGCTCATCTGCACACTTTTGAGAGATTCATTGTTGGATATAATGAAAGGAACACTCAGTTCGGTGTAAGATATTCCTTCTAGCTCTTGTCCTAGGAGGTGAAAATGGAGCTAGTCTGAGAATAGGTCTCAGTGGAGGGCTCGATATCTCATAAGGGCATGCTGTTCTGAGACCTGTCGGAGGTGATTTATGGCATATAGACAAAGGCAATCCAAAGGACACTGCACCATTACTTTTATTATGAAAATATATCCTCAATCTTGTCAACTCAAGATGCAGTGTTTACCTCATACCTCATTTATTCCATTACTTACTTTGCATTTATATTCTGTATTAGTTTTTGTGTACTTGAAAAAAAAGGTGGATGGATGGATAGAAAGAAAGAAAGAAAGAAAGAAAGAAAGAAAGAAAGAAAGAAATAAAAGAAAGAAAGAAAGAAAGAAAGAAAGAAAGAAAGAAAGAAAGAAAGAAAGAACCCATGCTCATTCTGAAAACGTAGTCCCGGGTACGTGGATGTCCAAAAACGTCCACGGGAGGTACATATTTGCACAGTTTTTATTCTCGCGTGAACCCACCTGAGGCCACTGTCGACCGACTGAATGACTGAATGATTGACTGGGCGACCAGCCAGTGGACCGACCCACCCTCCTCCTTTTCTAAACCCAAGCAATTTTACCGATTGACCCGCCCACCCACTTACTTCCCTAATCCCAACGGTTTACAAAAGCCGTCTAGAAAAAGAAAAGCCCTCGTCTGATTTTTATCACGTTTTCTCGTTCGTTTTATTTTTTGGATTCTGTTTTTGTCGTATCTGATTTCTGGAACCGTTCTTCCCCGGACTTGAACCCGGTTGTCATCGTCGCTGTGGTCAACTCCTCTCTGCACCTCAAGTCCGCCGACGTATATGACGAGCTAACCAGACAAACTAGTTGCAGCGGGAAAGCCCTCCACACAGAGATAATCGATCAGCCGGTAAGCGGCAAAAGAAATGGCGTCATACCGCCCCGTAGCATTCGCTTAAAAAAAATTAAATGCAGCCATAAGGACCTCCGGCTATAGAATTCATGGTCTCCAGAAGCGTCCATTTTTAGAATGAGCCTGGGTTGGTCGGTCGGTCGGTCGGTCGGTCGGTCGGTCGGTCGGTCGGTCGGACGGACGGACGGACGGACGGACGGACGGACGGACGGACGGACGGACGGACAGACAGACAGACAGACAGACAGACAGACAGACAGACAGACAGACAGACAGACAGACAGACAGACAGACAGACAGACAGATAGATAGATAGATAGATAGATAGATAGATAGATAGATAGATAGATAGATAGATAGATAGATAGATAGATAGATGGACCTTTAGCAAACCTCATAATTCCTGCAGCACGAGGACTTTATGATTGTTTATGAGCATCAAAAGTGGCTGATCTGTTCTGCGAAACATTTGACTGCGTGTCACTGCATCCCAAACGACTAAAACAATATAACTAAAGAAATCTCCACTGTGCTGAGCGAGAGCGTTTCTTAAACTGAACAGCACTTCATCGATGATGTTAGCGCCCAGGCCCGAATGTAATGTCAGTGCGGGCCGTTGGGGGAGACGGGAAGGGGGACAAGCATGCTTCGGCCCGGTTTAAGGCAACTGTACATAGTGTGAGTATGCCCTTAGTGTCCCACCAATGATGATATACAGCCATATCGCATTGTTACTTATGTGATATTGTGTTTATACAACAGTTCGACGGCATAATTGTGTATATAAAAAACACAGAGAGGCTAAAAATCCTTTTGTAAGAGGAACTACTTTCTACCGCCTTTCATTAACATCTGCATGTGACATCAGAACAGCAGAAGTCGTTACTAATACACCAACGTCACTTTAGAGCTAGTGTTTGAATGATTCTCTAGCAGAATGTCTAAAGTGATGACAGAACAGGTTTGCTTACATTTTAAGATTATAAAGCTGACAGCATGAAATGCCATCAGTCTACAGAGATTTCACAGTATTGCAGTTGGATTGTTCTGGGTTAATTATTGTGATCACCCAAAGCAACACAAACACTAGCAGATTATTGTTGTGTTTGCGATATAGAAAACTTTTGCAAAGAACAAATGTATTTGCTTTAGCTCTGTGTGCAGTGTACAGTATTATAAACAAAATGTAATTCAGTATTTCTTCAATTTCCTAGCATTCTCCTTGATGAGGAAGGCCACATAAAGATCACAGGTGAGCAGAATTTAGTTTATTTGTCTCTCCACATGTTCCTCTACATTTTCCATCGAGTAAAGGCAGCATGGAATGAAGGGTTTAATATCTTTCCTGCTCTGCCAGATTTCGGCCTGAGCAAAGAGGCAATCGACCATGACAAACGAGCGTACTCGTTCTGTGGGACCATTGAGTACATGGCCCCAGAGGTGGTCAATAGACGAGGTCACACTCAAAGCGCTGACTGGTGGTCCTTTGGAGTCTTAATGGTAAGTTGGCTCTGTGAACACTGCAGTGTTTTAGTGTTATGAGCATAAATAATGTTAGCCTGGGGCTGCAGAATAATATGGTTTAAATTCTGTGGGGTTCCCATAGCAAAATTATGAAGCACAGTTCATGTATTTTAATACTTGTACTCGGCGGTTCATGCCGCTGTGGCGACCCCGGATTAATAAAGGGACTAAGCCGACAAGAAAATGAATGAATGAATGAAAATGTGACTGCTATGGATAGTTAGTACACAATGGCAATAATGTATGTGAATTACATGTCATTTAAGTTCACATACTGAGATCCAAATGTAACTTGAAATATTGTATGATTGTACTGAGTGGGTGTTATCAATAAACATAAAAAAATTAATTTAAATAAAAAATAAGTAAGGCGTGGACATATAAATAACTCTAAGCTATGTAGACTCAATGAGCTTGTTTAAACTAGTTCTCAGTTAATGTTTAATGGGTTCACTCTTTCAGCTCATTAAACTAGCACACTTCCAAATATCTACTGCAAAAGCCAAACTTAAAATGAATTCACTCGCTGGCGAACGTGTTATATAACAGTGCACATGCTGACTGGAGTGTGTGCTGATACTGCGAAGCAATGCTGAACACACATTTCTCTATTGTATCATCTGTTCAAAGAAAACCAAAAAATCTTGCTAAAGCAGAGCCTGATGCTTCTGTTTCTGCCTTCAGTTTGAAATGCTGACTGGATCCCTGCCATTTCAAGGCAAAGACCGCAAAGAGACCATGGCACTTATTCTCAAGTAAGAATTGTTGTCCTTCTTCATTTTCTGCCAGGGTATTCTCTGTTCTTTCTTTCTTTTTTTTAGTTAAGGATGTATAATTCTGGAGTTGTCCTCATAAATGGATCTGTCAAGATGATTAGTGATGTTTGTGGCCGGGCATCACAGGCTTATTTGTTTTCAGAAATAAATAACAGATTTAATTCTTTCCCTTTTTTTTCTCAGGGCAAAACTGGGCATGCCGCAATTCCTTAGCCCAGAAGTCCAGAGTTTATTGAGGGCCCTCTTCAAAAGAAACCCATCTAATAGATTAGGTAGGCTAGCAAACAAATACATCCAAACACTGCCAAAAAAATGATTCAACTTCTCTTCAACCATCCTCTATCACACCATCATGCATGCCAAGCCTGATTTAATTGGTTATTATCTGAACAGTTGTTCTGCTTGATGGTTTTAAACCATCAAACTTGACCAAATCCAGCAAATCACTCATTTAACCATTTCTTTTTCCTCAGCAGTGATATGAACATGAAATATGCTACCCATTTAGTCAGCCAAGGTGAAAACTTAAATACATTGCACAGTATATGTTTTGTTGCACGTTTCTGATGACAAATCCACTAGAGGGCGCTGTCAAGATTTTTGAGAATCTGAAATATGTTATTTTTGTATATACTCATTGGCCACTTTATTAGGCACACCTATCCAACTGCTCGTTAACGCACGTTTCTAATCAGCCAATCACATGGCAGCAACTCAATGCATTTAGGCATATTGACATGGTCAAGACGATCTGCTGCAAACTGAGCATCAGAATGGGGAAGAAAGGTGATTTAGGTGACTTTGAACATAGCGTGGTTGTTGCTGCCAGACGGGCTTGTCTGAGTATTTCAGAAACTGCAGATCTACTGAGATTTTAACGTACAACCATCTCTAGGGTTTACAGAGAATGGTCCAAAAAAGAGATAATATTCAGTGAGCGGCAGTTCTGTGGGTGCAAATGCCTTGTTGATGCCAAAGGTCAGAGGAGAATGGCGAGACTGGTTCTAGCTGATAGAAAGGCAACAGTAACTGAAATAACCACTCGTTACAATCGAGGTATGCAGAAGAGCATCTCTAAAACACAACACGTCGAACGTTGAGGCAGAAGACCACACTGAATGCCATTCTTGTCAGCTGGGAACAGGAAACTGAGGCTACAATTCACACAGGCTCACCAAAATTGGACAATAGAAGATTGGAAAAACATTGCCTTGACCCATTAGTACCAATTGAGCATCGTGTAAACCATGTCCATCTAAACACAACCAAAAGTGCTTTCAAAAACAAACAGAAGAGAAAAGTGAGCTGCAACCACATAGTTTTACCTTGATTTTACATTGCTTTTATGGAACATGAACCCAAGCGCTCTGCATCACATTTCCAAAACCATACAAGGTGACATACTGAGCAAACTGACCACGACAGAAAAGTTGTCTATATGGGGGATAGAGACAAATATATTTAATTACAAATCATAGTTAAGTTGTTTTGTGGTATTTGTATGTACTGCAGTGCCAAGAACTGCACAAAACAATCTTTTATCCTTTGATAATATCTCACTGTACATATCATTAGTGTGAAACTGAACAAAAGTTGTTTGCATCATACTTTCCTGTCATTTTTGCTACAAACATACATGTTAAAATGTTGGCTGTTCAAACTACTCATTTAAAATGAGCTGAAACAACATAATTCTTAAGTTGTTTTGGGGACAACCTAATTGTTTTACATTATGTTAAATTAGTCAAATTGATTAAGTTACCTAATAACTTAATCGATTTGTGTTGGGACAGCATTAAGGAATTGTGTAAACCCCAACATTTTTTACAGTAGTTTTTCAAACATGTAAGCATGTATTACCAATGAGCTTGTGTTGCATTTAGTTGAACAAAGCATAAAGCAATTGTACATTGTACTTATGACAGCAGCAGTGACAATGAATCTGATTTTACCCAGAGATGTTTTCCTGTATTAATGAGTGCAGTCAGACTTGTAGACGCTGCTGCTGAATGTTTGTCAAAGATGGGATTGAATTTAGCTGGGTGATTCATTTTATCCATAATTTATAAGGCAGAGATAAATGCCATCGAGACCTTGTGTTGACTGTGGCTTAATATCCCTCTGTCTCAGATTAGCTGTATACACCCCAGCCAGGCCCTGACTCACTTGCGTATGACAGCTAACATAGTTTGAATGCTAAAATTAAAAGGATCCATTTTATAGACTTGTTACCTTAGAATATTCAATGAGGTGTGATAGCGTTGTGCACCAGAATATGACAGTGGTTTTCTGGAAGTGAAAAAAGAAACTATTCATTTTGTTTAGAGAGAGATTGACTTTTACAAATGACTTTGTAATGACTGTGTAAGACATGCTTCAGTGAATCAAATTTTGTATATATTTAAATTATATAAATCTAATTTATTTATAAAACGTATTTAAACTTGCAGTGTTTTGAGGGACATTTAGTGTATTCTGACCTAGAGCAGGCTAACCTCTGGTTAGCAACTTCAGAGGATACTTTAGGTCAAACTTTATAAAATAAAATAAAAAAAAACATGCATCCTTTTTTACTTTATTTTTAGGCTAAATCTAGATACAAACAGCCATTTAAAAAGGAAAAGAATCTTTTAAACACTTGCAATGAATTTCTTCTCACATAGATGGATTTATGCATTCACTATGGAATGATTCGTCTGTTATAGGGGTGGCCAAATGGACAGTTAGGTCCATAAATATTTGGACATTCTAACATGTTTGGCTCTATACATCAACACAATGGATTTGAAATGAAACAGCCATGATGTGCTCTATACAGTTAAACCCGGTACCGGGTCCGTGACATCATCGACTTTCACTTTAAGATTTAAAAGGCTAGCATTGCACCAGACCACCGTAACGTGGTTTCGTTTGAAAGTGTAGAATCTATATTTTATGCACATATGCATCACTTTGGTTTTTATTTTACCATACAAAAGTTATTTACACTTAAATACACAGTATTTTGAATACCCGAGCTAGGTATTTTACATTGGTTCATTTTTATATTTTTCATATGACACATGTACAAGTTATAGCTCAAATGAAAGCTCTTGCCGGTGCTCATACGGTTCTTGCATACTTTTTACTGAATTATATTCACATATCAAACAGTTGCCGAATGAATCACGGTGTTTCCATGGCGCAGAAGTGAAAGCAATAGATTTATGATCAATAAGCAGCCCCAGATAGCACAGACAGCTGTCATCTCTTACCTTATGTTGTGCGCTTCAGGGCTATTTCTCCTCTGTTTTTGAGGTGATGTGCATAAGTAATCCTTTTATATGTCTGATGTGGTCCAAACACAGTGAATTATGTTTGATCAAACAAAAGAATAGTGAAATATGAAAACAATGATCGATCCCTGTGGCTTGTATAGCACCTCTCATCAGATTGAATACAATAACTTTTGCATAGATTATGGTAGAGACATTTTTTTTCCCCTATGATTACAAACATGTGCAGGAACCTCCAAAAATAATTACAGCAATCTAGACCACACAGAACCTAAAAGGTAGACTTTCAAATTTGAGTTTATAAAAAAAAAATAAATACAAAAGCGCCTATTTTTTTTCAACATATACAGATATTTTAAACACTTTCAATTGTGATTTATAAAAAATTCAAAGGGTTTTCCTTAAAATGAGTCCAATTTTTTGCATTTACACATCTGCATGTGGATTTGGGAAGCTTTTAATATTGGGTAGGCAAAATCCAAGCGGAAATCCCAAAATAACAGCAGAGTTTACCTGATTAATTGCAGATTGTCAGGTTTAATTTGAGGGTATTTACATCCCAGTCAGGTGAACGCTGAATTACAACAGTTTGCAACTTTGCAACAGTTGTAATATGTTACTTTACACCACTGGCTATTAGACACAATTGTTTAACAAAAATATACACAAATAGACTAAGAACCTCAATTTCTAGTCCTCAGTTTTTACTTCCAGATCCTGGTTGTTGTGCTCTACACAATTCACAGCCAAAGAGCTGAGGCGTGATCACCATCAGTGTGGTACTTGTCAACATAGGGATGTAAAATTTCAGGATAATCCTGCAAGTTGCCACTAAAACAAAATGAATGGCCTGATATACAGAAATTAAATCAAATATTTCCTGTTTAAGTCACTGCAGAATTTAAATTAGATTTGAAGTTACTATAGTTGTTTATTGGAGATCAGTAGGAGTCTGGAATCTGTGCATGCAGAATTCTGCAGATTTTCCACAGATTTTTAGCCCATCGTTAATTCTGTTTATTTACTTGAGTAAATGTGTGTAAATCTGTATTTATTCAGTTTTTTTTTTTTATTAATTTCAGTAATATTATTGGCTACTGTGAAAATATTAATCTATTTTATGTACAATGTAGTTCGTACAGTATTGTTTTCTGTCTTTTACTAAATATATTTTATGACAAACTTGCTTTATTTACCAAATAAAGTGAATCTAATTGCATTTGCATTTTAAACATTAAATAAAAGTTTAAAAGATATTCTTTTTTATTTTATATATTAAGGTTTTAGTTATGATACTCCCAAAATAATTCTGCAGAAAACTGCAGACTTTTACCAAAATTCTCCTCAGAAATAACAAAAAACATCTGCAGATTCCGTCTGGCCCTAGAAATCAGCAAATGAATCTCTGAGCTGATTAAAGTAATGAACTATTGAACTACTGAACTATAATGAAGGTATTTGATTACTTTCTGTTTATGCTCATTTAAGACAAAATTAGTAGAGTTTAAAATAAGACACACCAATACAGTCATGTTTACATATTATTATGTGTATTTGTCTGATTAAACATACATCCAAGGTCTAATTTCTCTCCTTTTCAAATCGCATGTACAGCAGCAGATTGGGGAACAGATTCTTTATTATTATGGAGCGCGTTTGACAGTCATGAACCACTACATAAACTGATTGATATGAAGGTTGCACTGGAGAAGCGATGACAATCTTTTAGGGATTTTTATATTAATTTAATTTTTATAATAATTTCAAAGTGCTTTCAAGAAAAAAATGAAAGCTAAATTCTCTTGAACAGCTCTTGGAATTATATCACATTTGAGATTGGCTGTGTTGATGTTACTGCCACCTTTTATAGAAAGATTAAAGACATGGTAGAAACACGGGAAAGTACAGGATGATAGCAGAATAGAATGATAAAATACAGGAGAATCCCAGGAAGCAGCTTCACAGGTATTCAGTGTAAAAGATGCTTTATGCTGCCAGATGTTCTGGCATCTGTCACCCAGGGCTAACCGAGTTACGCCAACCAGTCAAAGGCTGAGCCCTTGGTTATGCACGTAAAATTCCCTATTTGTTGGAGCTTTAAAAGGTTACCTATAGGAAGCAGGATGGGACAATGATCTGTAGGAGATTTAGCACAATGCATTCAACTGTTGTCTGACTCAGAGAAAGAATGATCTTCCATGGGAATCTCAACCTTTAAATAGTTTTATGTGACAGATGGGTTTTAGTTGTTTGTTTTATGAGGCATTTCATCCCATACAGAATTAAAAAGGAAAAGAGATATGTCCACGCATCCTGTTATCTGATTGGATGTTTGTCTCCTGATTATTCTGCAGGCGCAGGACCTGATGGAGTTGAAGAAATCAAACGCCATATATTTTTCGCAACCATAGACTGGAATGTGAGTTTTTAACTTGTTTAATTCATTTTAAATATGTTGTGTATAGTATTTATTAACCCTAACCCTATTCTAATAGACTACATCAAGATTAGGGATGCGACGATTACCGGTTTCACTATTAACCGCGATTTAATTCGTCACGGTTAATTAATCGTAAAGGCTTCTCAACATCACGTTTCTACATGGAACAAAACTGCAGCAACTAAACAAAGTTATGCCAACTGTGCACTAGTTTGCACACCAAGACTAATAACCACGCACACTGGAACTATAAACTATGACTGAGGCTATCAACTAAGGCAAGCTCGTTCATTATTTCCAATGGGGGGACGCGCAAGCGACACAATGCGCTCATTATTTTCAGGCGCACCTAGTTGAGATGACAGGGGGCTTTTGCGACCGTGGGAATTGCAAAAGGCTAAAGTTTGAGGAAGAAGGAATGGAAAGTACACAGATATGTAAACCCACTTAAAGTTACAAATAATGGCGCTGATGAGAGCAATCATGTGGCGAATACCAGCCGAGATTAACCGAGTGTTTTCGGAGAGAGTGCTGAAAAATTAACAGATTTGAGCTTTCATACTGCATGCAGAAGCAGTGCGTCAGCATGTGGCGCGAGCGTCGTTGAAGCAGCAGTGCTGCAATAGTTTCGCCGCTGGGTCTATTTTTGCCGGTGCACTGATAATTACCAAAAAAATATTGAATGAGCAATTTTACCCAATAAATGCATTGATAATATCCACTGATTTTTATATATTCAATTAAATAAACTTAAACAATTAGAACGGCAACAAATATTTAGTTGGACCCGAACTACAAAAAACGAAATTTTAAATCATTTTAAACTAGTTTTACACTTGTAGGTTTTGAAATCAATTAATGCAAACAATCGAGATAACCGTGAAACTGTGATTATTTCTTAAACTGTATTCGTACAACCAAAATTTATAATCGTTGCATCCCTAATCAAGATAGATATTTTGAATTTACTGTGATGGCATTATCTTTATTCAGATGTTATTGTGCACTAAAATGTTGAACGTATTGTAATTTTGACAGGTTTAAAAGAATGTAACTCACCAGAGATGGAGACTCATGTCAGTCATATCAGCACATTAGAGATAGCTATTTTGTTAGAAAATGCTTCTTTCATTTTCCATGTCAAGATTGTATGACCGTAATTCCTACTTGCATGTTATGTCTGTAATTTCTCTGTTAACATCACAGCTGAACTTTTTCTGCTTCTGTTGAAAATGAATAGAAATTATAGCTCCCGAAATATACTTCACCAAGGATGATAATTGTTTAAATGATAAAGGTTTTAATAATCGTTGTAATTTTGTGAGAATAGTCCACATAATAAGTACAATGCTACATGATTTTAGTGAGGTAATTTAATTTTAGAACTTACAGATAATCCATTTAACTCACTGTGTAAGTTAATTCCATTGTAGGTTGCAGTGCTGTTCAGGGCTGCGTTTCACAAATAATGATATAACTTGTGGCTGAACTATCATAGCACGATGCATCGTTTGGGAAAAGCATTGTAGTGAAGAGTGTTTCCCAAAACTGTAGCTGCTGTCACAGATCTATTGTTTAGACCACGTTAGTTATAACGTGAAATATCCATAATGACACTCTAAACAAGGTGGAGTAACAACTTTAGAGAAAAACCCATACTTTTTTTCTGCAAATTATGTTGTTTTACACGCACACACGTAAAAAAAAAAATCCAATATTTCGGTAAAAAATATTGGATATATTCCTTTGGTCCCACTTTATATAAAGTGGCCTTAACTAATAAGCACTTACACAGGAATTAATAGTTTGTTACAATGTACTTATTGTGTAAATACATGTATTTACTGTGTACTTATGCTTGATTAAATACATGTATGTAGTTACATCTGTATTTAACTTTTGTAACTACATTTGTAAATACACTGTTGACCACTCCTTACACCTTAACCCTCCCTTAAACCTACCCATGCCACCAAACCTGTCCATAACCCAACCCCTATCCCAACTCAAAAGCACCACAAGTGTTCTCAAATACATTATAAACACATTAAGTACATTGTATTTATTTTGTGATGCAAGTACATAGTAGTTAAGGACACTTAATATAAAGTGGGACCAAATCTTTTTCCATATTAATTAAAATGTATGTAAACAGCACATTCTTTACTAATATTATTTGAGAATATTCCATATTCTATTATAAAACATAAAACCACTTAGCTAACACGTTATCTAAAATATAATTCATATAAATCATTAATGGTTGTAATTTACAGTAGTCTATGTATTAAGAAATTTACAAAAATCCTACTTTACAAGAACAATAATAATAATAATAATAATAATAATAATAATTAAGGTCAAGAGCACTCTGAAGTAGTCTCTGTACATTGCTGCATTCATTTTCCCTCCATCCTGACTAGTCTTCCAGTTCCTGCTGCTGAAAAACACCCCCACAGCATGATGCTGCCACCACCTTGCATCACTTTAGGGATGGTATTAGCCTGGTGATGAGCTCCAAAGAGTTCAATTTTGGTCTCATCAGACCAGAGAATTTAGTTTCTTGTAGTCTAAGAGTCCTTCAGATGCCTTTTGGCAAATTCCAGGCAGGGGAGTGGCTTCTGTTTGGCCACTCTACCATACAGGCCTGATTGGTGTATTGCTGCACAGATGGTTGTCCTTCTGTAAGGTTCTCCTCTCTCCACAGAAGAACTCAGATAGAGTGACCATCAGGTTTTAAGGCCCTTCTCCCCTGATCACTCAGCTTAGATGGCCGGCCAGTTCTAGGAAGAGTCCTGGTAGTTCCAAACATCTTCCACTTTCAGATGATGGAGGCCACTGTGCTCATTGGAACTTTCAGAGCAGCAGAATTTTTTCTGTAACCTTCCCCAGACTTGTGCCTTGAGACAATCCTGTCTTGGAGGTCTGGAGACAAATCCTTTGTCTCCATGCTTGGTTTGTGCTTTGACATGCACAGTCAACCCTGGGACCTTATATTGACAGGTGTATGCCTTTTCAAATCATGTCCAATCAACTGAATTGACCACAGGTGAACTTCAAATAACCTGCTGAAACATCTCAAGAATGATCAGTGGAGACAGAATTTACCTGAGCTCAATTTAGAGCTTCATGTCAAAGGCTGTGAATACTTCTGTACATGTGATTTTTCAAGTTTTTTTATTTTTAATACATCTGCAACAATTTCAAATAATATTTTTTTATATTGTCATTATGGGGTATTGTGTGTAGAATGTTATAAATGAGTTTAATCCATTTTGGAATAAGTCTGTAACATAAAAAATGTGGAAAAAGTGAAGCGCTATGAATACTTTCCGGATGAACTGTGTGTGTGTATATATATATATATATATATATATATATATATATATATATATATATATATATATATATATATATATATATATATATATATATATATAATGTAAAAGCTGCAAAGTAAGCTATAATTTTTTAATTCAGAAATTCTCATTTTAAATGGTTGCGCAATTAGGGTGTAGACTATAGAGCACCTCTCGAACAATGAAAAGCAAGTAAATAAATGTGTTTTAAAGTTAATATAGGCCTAAATGAAATCTAACCAGCAACTAACTTACTCCTTAGGAATCTATGTCTCCAAATGTAATACAAGGTGAACAGGAAGGTGATTATGTTTTTTTTCTCTTTTTGGTTAACAGAAGTTGTATAGACGAGAAATCAAGCCTCCATTCAAGCCTGCAGTTGGCCGACCAGAGGACACCTTCCATTTTGACCCTGAGTTTACATCTCGCACACCGACAGGTAACACAAACTGATACTACACTTATATTCCATTTTATTTCAAACATAGTTGAAGGAACCATCGTGAGTGGTGGTTTTCAAATGTCACACACTATGTGATAGCAAGCTGGAAACAAGTCTTACATAACAATTTGCCCAGCAAGCATGGAGAGAGTGCAAAAAAACAAATTAGAGTGAACTGCAGTTTACAAAGAGCCCTCGGGTCCTGCCACATAGTCAATTCATACTGCTCAGATGGGATCAATTGTGTGTTTCCACTCATAGACAGGCTGTCCTTGTTGGCTTTTCTAAATGTATTTGTGTCCACAGACTCACCCGGTGTTCCAGCCAGCGCTAACGCTCACCAGCTCTTCCGTGGCTTCAGCTTTGTTGCCACTAACCTGGGTCAAGAGCAACCTTTGACTGAGATCAAGCAAAACTCAGTAAACCCCATTGTACAGGTGAGCTGGACAGTATATTGACAATCATTCACGTACTGTAAAACCTATTTGTTGAGTCAACTTATTGTTAGCCTGCTGCCTTTTGTTTTTGTTCACAAAATAGCAGGCTAGCATCATTATTTTTAGCATTGTAGCATCTGATAAAAGAGCTATTGTTGTTTTTATTAAAGGGCAAAGTAAATATTCTTTAAAAAATGGTTTGCTTTTCTAACTACTTCAGCTAGATTTAAGCTATAACCACAAAAAACAACTACTTTAAGTCAATCTATTGTTAGCCTGCTGCCTAATTTCTGTTTTTGTTGCCAAAATAGCAGGCTAGCATCATTATTTTTAGCATTGTAGCATTTGATAAAAAAGCTATAACTGTTATTTTTTATAAGGGGCAAAGTAAATATTCTTTAAAAAGGTTTGCTTTTCTATCTACTTTAGTTAGATTTTATAACCAAAAAACTATTTGTGGACTTAACCTATAAGCCTGCTGCCTAATTTTAGTTTGTTGACAAAATAGCAAATTAGCATCATTATTTTTAGCATTGTAGCATCTGATAAAATAGCTATTAGTGTTCTTTGTTTATTAAGAGGAAACGTAAAAAGGTTTGTTTTCTAACTACTTTACAACTTCCATTATGAAAAAAAAACAGCAAATGCTGGTAAGATATGTTTTGATGCTTGCAGGTATGCTGGTCTTGCTGGTTTCATTTCTGGTCTTGCTAGTTTCAATGCTGGTTTTTTCTCGATGTTCTTGCTGCATTTTGTTTGTTGAGTCAAATTATTGTCAGCCTACTGTCTTTTGTTTTTGTTGCCAAAATAGTAGGTTAGCAAAATTATTTTTAGCATTGTAGCATCTGATTAAAGCTTTTAGTGTTGTTTTTCATTAAGGCCCTACAGAAAAAAAAATGCTTAAACCAGCCTTAGCTGGTTGGCTGGTTTTAGCTGGCTGACCAGGCTGGTTTAAGAGGGGTTTTGGCCACTTCCAGGCTGGTTTCCAACCTTTTCCAGCCTGGTCTTAGGTAGTCAGGCTGGGAGATGACCAACTAAAACCAGCTTGACCAGCCTAGTCAGGCTGGGAATCCAGCCAAAAGCAGCTATGTCCAGCTTAAACCAAGCTGGTCAAGCTGGTTTTAGCTGGTCATTTTGGCTGGAAACCAGCCTGGAAGTGGCCAAAACCCCTCTAAAACCAGGCTACATTAACATTACATTACATTAACAGAGGCGTCACTTTAGAAATACACACATCTAACTTTATAATGAAAGCATTCGATTGCAATTTTTATGCTCATTTAGGATGAAATTAGTTGTGTTTGAAAAAACCCCACTAAGATCAACATCTTTAGATGTTATTATTATTAATTATGTGTATATGTCTGTTCAAATATGCATCCAAAACCCAGACTTTCCGCTTCAAATCGCCTGTACAGAATCCGTTTGGGAAACATCGTCTATTTATCACTATGGAGAGCGTCAGCTGACAGTCACGCACTGCTATATGACTGTTTTGAGGATTTTATATGAAGGGGAGACGGCACCTGTAATGAAAGGGAAAGGGAATCCCACCATTTTTATATTTATTTCAAAGTGTTTTCAGACTCACGTAAGTGCAAGGGGCGGCCCCTGGTGGTTCGACGGTTTGGGTTGCATATATGGAGGCTCGGCTCTTTAAAGTTTATTGTCACCCTTCAGAGAAAGACTAAAAATACAGGACAAATACGGGAAAATACCTTCACGGGATGATAGCAGGATAGACTGTAATATACGGGTGAATCCTGGGAAAAACGGGAAGTTGACAGGAATGGTTATCCATGCCAAACTTTAACTGATTTCCATGCTAATAACAATTTTTTATTATTTTATTTTTATTGTTTTATTTATTTTTTCCACAAAATGTGACAATAAATGTGGTACACCCAGCTGTTATTAATGCACATCCAGACTCTCTTTTCTGGCTATTGTTTGCCGCTAGTAGGAAATATTGCAGTCAGCCTAGACAAAGCTGTACTCTGTATTATTTTAACCTTGATCTGGCTGTATGCAAGCAATCGATTCCAACCTATTCCTCAGGGAAGCATTTGTGCGTTGCACAGCACAAAACGTGATTGAAAAATAGGTAAAAAGAGACCCGTGTTACATAAGCTGAACTAATTCTGCCAGATTGTTCATACCTGAAAAGCTGCTTGGTTGAATTGTCTGAGATGAGATTGCATTGACCGGAATGAGATGCATTGATTGGCAGGAGCACAGTGGCACACTAGCAAATATCTGCTCTGCGGTGTCATTGTCTAGATCATTCAGATCTGATGTGGCATCTGCCGAGCATACGATATTAACTTACTCTGATGGTGCTCATGAACATGCATGAGTGAGGCTATTTGTGGAGAATTCTTAATCTGTGCTGTCAACTGCTTTTGCTTTCAGAAGGTGTTTCACTCACCTAAACATACTGCTGGTTATTTGCATCTTTGACAAATAGTGTATGTCTGTTTGACTTTTAGTAAATTATATGTCTCCATATGCACTGTCGCAAAGAATAGACATGTAGATGTATACATTTTAGACAGAAAAGCAGTGCTTGCAGTATAGCAAAGAACAGGGTTATAGTTTTGAGGAAAACGGTTTGGTTCTGCACATTGCCATATAAAAAAAGATTTCCCTAATCTATACATATACTATACCTTTAATCTATACCTTAGAATTACATTTTTGTCAAAATTGAGTTATTGACATATTCTTATTAAATGACAAGTTATTTACATTATGGGATGTTTTTTAGAAGTTGTTTAGTTTTTAAGACTTTTTATGTAGAAAAACAAATGTTACACACATACTGTTTGCTATGGAATGCAAAAACTTTGAAGTTCAATATCTCAAAATCATTCAGAACGCAGACAGAATCTTATAATTCCAAGGTGACGATATGTATTTTAAGACTTCTGGAGGACAAAACAATAGCATTAAAACTATGTCAGTTTTTTTTCTTTTTCTGTGGCAGTGCATACTGTACAATTAAAGGTATAAAAATGCTTAGAATTAGTAATAAGAAAATGTGAATGGATAAATTATTTCAGAATGATTACATTTTAGGTGAACTACCCCTTTTTATGTATTTATTTTAGCACAGACGAGTATGTACTTATTAATATATGAAGGATTCAGTGCAAACATTAGCACCTGTTAGCTTTCAAAAAAATCGACGTAGCACAAAACTGTAAGTGCAAAGATGACGCGTCATCTCATTATTATTCATAGGTGAGTTTTCTTATTCTATGAGAAGAGTCTGCTTCCTAATTATTTATGACTGCACGTGCTTTCCGAAGGCAAGACAGACCTGCCAGTGCCAAGCTGTGAGACACGGACCCACGGCACACAGTATTTAGCTGTTCATGAAGGGTCGCATGTGTTTGTTTCCATGATCACGGAGTTTGTTACATGTTTTTCCCAGCAATGCTGTCAGGGTCAATACAGCAAAGTGCTGCAAGAATTGTCGGGAGAGCAGTACGAGAATTGGAGAATGGCGGACGTTGTCTTTTATCAGGAGTCCGTTCACATTTAGACACATCGCCGTGCTGCTGTCTTTGCCTAAATCCTTCAGATTACCAGCAGGGCTAATGGTTGAAATAGACAGGGCAAGAGACCTGCTGCACAGAGTCTGCATTCAGACCCGGGGATTGAGGGAGAAGTCCTCATTTATAGTGTTTATATGAACACTATCTTTATAATGATATAAATCGTGGTTGTGTTTATGAAATTCAGATAACAAATGTAGCAGGGCATTAAATTACTGTTTATTTCTTTGCATTTTAACTTTGTAAACTATAAACTCATGCGTCTCCTCATGGTTTGTGTCTCATTTTGTGAGCCAACCGACAACAGTTGTTCGCTCCCCACCTACTCCCCAGCTGGCCACGCCTACTCCTTTCCTTTGCTTGCAGAGCTCTACACCCATTATGATGCTTTTGAAAAAACTCTGAGGTAGACCTAAACCGAAAGTGGGGGGTGTCATCACCCTTTCAAATATGACAGTTTATTTTACCCCAGTATTTTCAAAGGCATTTCTGCACTAGCCAGTTGCAACTAACTGTGCTAGTGGTTACAACAGTCTTTCATATCATGAAACAACTAAATGAATGCTTAAGTCTATTTAACTGAATGTATTGTAATTACATTACAACATAGATGCTGTAAAAACAACCTTGTGAAATTTAAAATAATTACATTAAGCTTTCACCGGAAGTTTGGCTTTAAAACTCTAGCTGTGCATAGAGCCTATAAAGGACTGTTATTATTACAAAATTAAGCAATTATATATCTTCAACAAAAACTTACAGTTTAGTCTGCAAATGTTGAAGTGATGCAATGCTGAAATTGTTAACAAGGGTCAATGGGAAATTTTCTAAATTCTTATTAAGAATACTGACTCTAAAACTTCTTTTTCGGAGGGGAAATGAGTCAAGTTCAATTGTTTAGCACACTGTTGTCCATGCACCATATCCATAGTTAAATGTGTATTGAAATAAATATCAAGTGTATTTATGTGTGCTGTTTCATTGCAGCAACTTCATGGTAACAACATTCATTTCACTGACGGCTATGAACTCAAGGAGGACATCGGCATTGGAGCGTATTCGGTCTGCAAACGTTGTGTCCACAGAATCACCAGTGTGGAGTACGCTGTTAAAGTGAGTATAAAATCAAATCTTTCAAAGCACTGAAATCCATGACATGTTCTTTGTCCGACAAATGACAGGGCAGAGTTCTCATTTAGTGAACAGCAGAGGCAGTTTAATAAGAGCCTCTTGGTGAACTGTAGTAGAGAAACAGCATCACACAGTGTCAGTCAATGCTTTAGCAGACTCTGCTTTTGACCAGCCCACTTCATTTTAGATTATTGACAGATCCAAGAAGGACCCCTCTGAAGAGATCGAGATTCTTCTGCGATACGGCCAGCATCCAAACATCATTACTCTAAAAGATGTGAGTCATGTTTTGTGATTTTTTATTATTTATTATTTTTTTATGAAGCCCCTACAGTGCTAGTACAAATGTCTGCATGTATTTAAGAAGTGTACTTGAGAAGCAACTTTTCTGCTGTGATTCACCAATGTTTGAAGATCTAAATGTTTATTGTTTTTTTTTTTTTTTTAATTATTGATTTAATTTCTTTAATACAATATGTGTGCTTAAGGAAAATAGTTTGATTCTGTGCATTACCATATAAAAAAGATTCCCCTAATCAGGCCCGGATTGGTTAATTTAGAGGACTAGGAGAATTCCGAAGTCCGTTTTTTGGCCGCGAGGGCTGGTGTCCCTAGCAGCTTGCACTCTTAGCAGTCAAACTTGTTTCATTGATTTATTTATTTGGCCATTTTTATTCATTATTTTGCAGCAGCTCCGCTCTTTTTATTTATTTTCTCGCAGCCACATGAGCAAAATGCAGCCTGCAGGTTAATGATGACGTAACTAGCATTCCACCCCAAACAGCGGCACCTTAGTGAAAATAAGAATTCAAATAATTAATATTAATGAATATTTCACCTGCTCAATGAAAATCAGAAAAAAAAAATTTAAGCCATCAATAGAAAGTAATACTGTGGTTAAAAGAGTCTTGCAGATAACAGTGTAATACTTTATTCCAAATGCACCAGCATATTTGTCATTGTGGTCCAGTGGTCAGCACGTTGCGTTATGACGCCACTGACCCGAGTTCAAATCTCATCTGAGTAATTTTTTAATTTATTATTTTCTTCATTTTTAGTTTTAAGATATATAATACTGTTTTGGTTACTTATGTGGATGTACCAACACAATCTCACGGCAATTAGTAACTTTTTCATTTAGTGGCTAATTCGTACGAATTCGTACGATCTAATTCGTACATTTTTGTACGTTTTGCTCATCCCCCAAAATTGTATTTTCTGTAAATATTGGATGCTTTACTTCACCACCTAAACCTATTCATTGTGGTGTTCCACAAGGATCTATTCTTGGTTCTCTTTTATTTTCTCTTTATATGTTTCCTTTAAGCTCAATACTCCTCAAACATAACATAAGCTATCACTGCTATGCTGATGATCTCCAACTATACTTTCCAATCAAACTAGGAAAAGATTTATCATTAGAAAATCTTTTCCTGTGCCTTACCGAAATTAAGACCTGGATGACAAAGAACTCTCTGCAACTAAATGAGAATAAAACTGAAGTGTTAATATTAGGTCCTGCTGCTACCAACAATTCAATTAAAACTCAGCTAGGAGTCCTAAATGACAATCTGCACAATCACGCCAAAAATCTCGGAGTTATCTTTGATCCACTCTTGCAGTTTGACAAACATGTAAATGCGGTTGTGAAGAGCAGCTTTTTCCAGCTTAGATTGTTGGCAAAAGTTAAACCCTTTCTTTCTAAAAAAAGATTTAGAAATCGTTACACATGCTTTAATCTCCTCTCGGTTAGACTACTGCAACTCTTTGTACATTGGCCTACCTCAGTCAACACTCAGTTACAATTACAGTTGGTCCAAAACGCAGCCGCCAGATTAATAACAGGAACTAAGAAAAGAGATCATATCTCCCCTGTCCTCGCCTCATTGCACTGGCTACCTATAAAATACAGAGTTGATTTTAAAATTCTTCTTTTCACTTATAAAGCTTTGCACAATTCTGCCCCGGCCTATGTCAGCAAGCTTATTAGGCCATATACAGCTTATAGACCGGTAAGATCCCTTGACCAGTTTCTTTTGTCTGTCCCTCGGTCTCGCTGCAAGTCAAAAGGTGATCGAGCTTTCAGTGTTGTGGCCCCAAGGCTCTGGAACAGTCTCTCTCTGAACATCAGAATCTCTCCTTCTTTGGATGCTTTTAAATCTAACTTAAATACTTATTTTTACTCTCTTGCCTTTGAGTGATGCATGCATATTATTTTTTATTATTTGTATTTTAGTATTACTTTTAAGTGAAGTTTATTCATAAACTAATTTCGAGAGGATCACGTGCTTATGATTTATCACGGCCAGTCTCGCATTTGCTAATCACTATCTTCCAATCATATGAGCCCTAAGCTACTATAAATAGCCACAGTTTTCAGTTCACTTTATCTTCGTTTGTAAGAAACCCCCCTCCTCCCCTATTCTCCTCCTTAACCTGTGATTGGGCGGCACGGCGGCCCAGTGGTTAGCACTGTGAGCCACACAGCAAGAACACTGCCGGCCCTGGTTCCACAGGACCGGTGGGTGTTTCTGTGAGGAGTTTGCATGTCCTCCCCGTGTCCGCGTGGGTTTTCCCCGGGTTCTTTGGTTTCCTCCCACCATCCAAAGACATTCAACATGCATAACAATCAAGCTTGTCTAATCCCTTGCGTTCCCTTAGCTACAGTGGCAGGGGAGTTCTGAGATCCACCGAGCTCAGGCTCCCCTCTTGCTCTGCCAACGGGAGGAAGCCCCGGGCTCGAGGAGCCCTTGAGCTCGGGGCTCTCTCCCGGGACAGCATGCCAAACAAGCTTTTGTAAATCATCAGCTAAGTGTGAACTCTTGAAATATATTTCTTTGTATTTTTAATACCAGTTTTTTTTTTTTTTTATTGTCTAGTTTATTTTATTGTAAAGGACTTTGGATCAACTACGGTTGTGTAAAATTGTGCTCTATAAATAAAGTTTGCCTTGCCTTGCCAATGATGGTTGGGTTTAGGGGTGGGGTTTGGTGCCACTCCTCCTTTTTAAAATCGTATAGTTTCTTACGACTGAACTCGTACGAATTCGTATGAATCAGCCACTAAACTGCCAAAACGTAAAATACTTAAGTTTTTTCGTGAGATCAGGCTGGATGTACATATTTTATTTTTATTTTTTGTGTGACTACCATTACAAAGGACTGGATATCTATTCAGAATTTTGCACCGAATATATATTTAGATACTGCAGGAAGGGACATTGTGATATTTTAAAGCAGTGGTCACCAAACTTGTTCCTGTAGGGCCGGTGTCCTGCAGATTTTCAATCCAACCCTAATCAAACACACCTGAACAAGCTAATCAAGGTTTAACTAGGTATACTTGAAACACTCAGGCAGGTGTGTTGAGGCAAGTTGGAGCTAAACCCTGCAGGGACACTGGCCCTCCAGGACCGAGATTGGTGACCCCTGTTTTAAAGAATAGTGTTGGAGATTTAGCTCCCCTTCTCCGTTCTCATATTTATTACAAACATTTGAAGTTCTAAAGCAGCTGTGTCCTTGAAAAAGACGTGGTAGTGTCATTAGAAACTGAATTGGAAATGACGTTATTTTAATATAGTCAGTCGTGAACTGAGGTAGGCCGGTCTAAGACTTGAAACTCCAGGGCTGAAAAGGAGTCCCACTCCTGCCCTGCCCCTAATGTATAAATATGTATTTTAAGACATGTGGAGGATGTTGGAATTTCAAAAGGGTTTTCTTCAATGTCAAAAATCGTAACAATTTATTAGATACAAATGAATAATTCGATGACAGAGCTCTGGGTTACGTTACCCCAATGCAATAAGAATTACAGTTAAGAGGTTCACAACTAACATACATTTCCTGACTCCAGCATATATACACAACTGATCTTAACAGGTGGAGTTTTGGTGTAACGTCTCTTGTCAGTCATTGTTCAGTCCTCCATTGGCCGGACCTTTGACATACTTCCTCTTTTTCTACGAATTCTCTGCACAACAAAAAAGCATACAACTTTCTGTGTTCAGTTTTAACACCTCTCTTTAGACAGGAAGTTTCTGCAGAGCTGAATTTAATTTTGGACCCGCATCTATCTACTTCTGCAAAAATGCTAATTAGTATGCACAGCACTCACACACAACCGTAGAAGTTCAGTTAATATATGACCCTTACATGACCAATACAAATAATTGTTTGATTAAAAGAAAAAGAGACAAAAATAATAAAAAAAAATGATTCCTATTTTACAACAAGGACAAAATAACAGCATTAAAACTGTACGTTTTTTCGTTGGCAGTTAATACAATTACATTTATAAAATGCTTAACATTTAAGTTAGAAATAAGAAAATGTAAATGGTTAAAATATTTCAGAATGATTACAGAAGTAAAATTTTAGGTGAACTACTTCTTTTTATTTATTTATTTTTGTCCAGTATGTACATATCAGTATATAAATGATTCAGACATGTGCTTGGTTATTGACAAAAAAAAGTGCAAAGTACTTTACAAAATGTACAAAATATCCTAAAGGAACATGATCTTGACTTTATATTCTAATTGTTTTACATATAAAGGGAAAGCGGGATTATAATCTTGATCATTTTAATAGCGAAAAATATATCTGTGCAGCATAACACTTGCTTTTGGTCCAGGGTCACAATTAATACTAATAATTAATAAAATAAATGAAATTAAATTAAGGGAAATCTTTAGTGTATTGTGGCCATGATGTACTAAAATGAGAGAACAAATTATTAGGTAAACAATTTCTGTTTAACGGAGAGAAGATTTTTTCAACACATTTCTAAACATGATAGTTTTAATAACTCATTTCTAATAACTGATTTATTTTATCTTTGCCTTGAAGACAGTAAATAATATTTGACTAGATATTTTTCAAGACACTTCTATACGGCTTAAAGTGACTTTTAAAAGCCGTTAATTAGGCTTTTAACTATTAACTATGTTAATTAGGTTAAATAGGCAGGTTAGGGTAATTAGGCAAGTTATCGTGTAATGATGGTTTGTTCTGTAGACTATCGAGAAACAAATATATAGCTTAAAGGGGCTAATAATTCTGTCCCTAAAATGTTTTTTAAAAAATTAAAAACTGCTTTTATTCCAGTCGAAATTAAACAATTTCGACTTTCTCCAGAAGAAAAAATATTCTCAGACATACTATAAAAATTTCCTTGCTCTGTTAAACATCATTTGGGAAATATTTAAAAAATAAAAATAAAATTGGGGGGTTATAATTCTGACTTCAACTATATATATAAAAAATGCCAAAAAAAAAATGTCCAGAGATTGAGTTTGGCCCTGTCGTATCACGTTAACCTGCATTAGCGCTGATCCAGTTTCACAAGTTTAGTTCTGGTTGCATAAGCCCTCATGGGTTCCCTCAGGTCTGCAGATGTCTGTGAGTGAAAGCGGCTTCACTGCAGTGTGTCAGAGAGACTGAATGGCGTGTTCTGTGTGCTGCAGGTCTATGATGATGGCAAGTTTGTGTATCTGGTGATGGAGCTGATGAGAGGAGGAGAGCTGCTGGACCGGATCCTGCGTCAGAAGTGCTTTTCAGAGCGGGAGGCCTCAGCTGTGCTCTGTACTATTACCAAGACTGTGGAATATTTGCATTCACAAGGGGTCAGTTTATATATAGGTTATGTGCATGTATGTGTGTGTGTAAATATATTTATAAGACTTAATTATAAGCCCCCCTTCATATTTTCCCCTTAATTTCTGTTTAACGGAAAGAAAATTATTCAACACATTTCTAACCATAATAGTTTTAATAACTCATTTCTAATAACTGATTTATTTTTCTCTTTGCCATGATGACAGTAAATATTATTTTACTATATATTTTTCAAGATACTAGTAATGAGCTTAAAGTGACATTTAAAGGCTTAACTAGGTTAATTAAGGAAGTTATAGTAATTAAGCAAATCATTGTATAACCACAATGGTTTGTTCCAACCCAAGCTCATTCTGGAAACGTCGCCTCGCGGACGTTTCTGGAGACCGCGATTTACATGGCCGGAGGTACGTAAGGCCACGTTTATTTTTTTTCGAGCAACGCTGCGGAGCGGTGTGGCGCCGCTTCGCCCCTCCTTTTCACGCTCGCCGGCCGACGGCTCCACTCCGAGTGGAGGGCTTTCCTGATGCAACCAGTTTGTCCGCTTAGCTCACAGCGTTGCGTCGGCGGAGCGGAGGCCCCAGAGGAGGAGGAGGAGGAGGAGCCGACCGCGGGGACGACGACCGGGATTGAGTCCGGGGAACAGCGGTTCCGGAAATCAGGTAAGACGAAAAACGAAATCCGAAAAATAAGGGCAAGAACGCGGCGGGATCCGAAAACGCGGTCGAAATCGAAGACGAGGGCTTTTGCTTTTTTTTTTTTTCTGAATGGCTTTTGCGAACCGTCGCTCGGGTTTAGGGAAGGAGGAGGAGGAAGAGGAGGGCGGCCGAGTCGGCCGATCCGGTGCCTTTCGCGCAAGAACGGCACGGGCGTGAACGGCGCGCGCTCCCGAGAGGCCCCCGAGACACGAAAAAGCGCGCACAGCGGCCTCTCGGGGATCCGCGAAAACAAAAACCGCTCGAATATGTACCTCCCAGGACGTAAATCGCGGTCTGCAGAAACGTCCGCGGGGCTACATTTCCCACAATGAGCCCGGGTTGGTTTGTTCTGTACAAAATTGGGGGAAAATATTGCTCAACGGGGGCTAATAATATTGATAATTATACTGATATGATATAATTATATAAATATTTGATAATGAAACTGCTTTCCCTCTAGCTAAAATGAAACAAATAAGACTTTCTACAGAAGACAAATTTTATAGGAAATACTGTAAAAAAATTCCTTGCTCTGTTAAACATCATTTATAAAATATTTGAAACAGTAATAAAAGGGCTTATCATTTTGCCTTCACTATACAGTATAACACAGTCTTCAATAGTTACTTGTTGTAAGCTTCTAAACATAAATATGTCATTATTTCAATTATAATGACACATTTTGAGTCACTTGTTTGTTACTCTCTGGTATTTATCATTGTTTCTACTTCTGTTTAGGTTGTGCATCGAGATTTGAAGCCTAGTAACATCCTGTATGTGGATGAAACAGGCGATCCAGAGTCCATCAGAATCTGTGATTTTGGGTTTGCCAAACAGTTAAGGGCTGAAAATGGTCTGCTCATGACACCTTGCTATACTGCGAACTTTGTGGCACCAGAGGTACTTTTAGATTCATTTCTCAGTGTTATAAACATTACATAAAACTGTATTTTTATTTGTAAAACTTCACGTCAAATGATTTTAAAAGTGACTGCTGTTTAAGGTTTAGTTTAATGACCTGAATTTGTAGTTTTCATCTCATTTAAAATTTAAAATAACTTACAGAAAAACAAAACCATGTGATTCATACAGGTCCTTAAGAAACAGGGTTATGATGCAGCCTGTGATATCTGGAGTCTGGGCATCTTACTCTACACAATGCTGGCAGGGTAAGTTGCTCTTAACTTGATATATGTTATAAATTACACTTATACTACTGTGTACAATTTTGTTAGTAAGAGTAAGTAAGAGTTTCTACTTTAATACTTATAAATAATGTATTAAATTTGTCAAAATTAACAGGTAATACTTTTTATATAGTTTATGATATCTATCTAATTTAAAATACAAGTAAACCTGAAGATAATTGCTGGGCTGGTGTGCCTTAGGGCCTACTCACACTATGTTATCCGAACCGTGCCCTGGCCCGTTTCCCGGATCGTTTGAGAAGTGTGGGTGCGCTGAATCGGGCTCAGGCACGGTTCACTTGGCTGGCCCTGGCCCTGTTGGAACAGGTGGGCCTGAGCACGGTTCAATTGGGCAAAACTGAAAGCGAGACGTGACTTTTAAGGGGCTGTTTCATATGGATTTATTAATCAATCTTACTGTTCAGTGAACGCAAACTGCTGTAGTTTATTAAAGACGCAAACCCCTCACTGCACCACAGCTGCGCGCCTTCAGCAGACCTCCTCATTCCTGCAGCACGAGGGCTTTATGGTTGTTTATGAGAGGCAAAAGTGGCGGATCTGTTCGGTGAAATATCTGACTGCGTGTCACCGCATTCCTAAGGACTGTTTGGCGAAATAACTGACTGCATGTCACTGCATATCAAACCAACTGAAATGATATAACTAGAGAAATCAGCGCAGCATCGATGACGTAAGCGTGCCCAGGCCCGATTGTAGTGTGAGTGCGGGAAGTCGGAGGAGACGGGAGGAGGGACAAGCGTGCTTTGGTATTTGGAGTACGGCCTTAAACTGCTTATTTAAATAAAATAGAGTGGAATGTGTGTAAAAGCATGGCAAGAACTGGTGTTTTTGATTATAAAGATAATAATAAATAATTTATTATGTTGCATGTGTATGTTGGCATAAGGTCAAAAATACATTGTTGGGGTCACAATTATAGATTTTTCTTTTATGCCAAAAAAAAACAAATATAAATAATATTATAGAAATAGTTCACCGAAAAATGAAAATTAGCACATAATTAACTCTCCGGGGCGACACGGTGGCTCAGTGGTTAGCACTGTCACCTCACAACAACAAGGTCGCTGGTTTGAGCCCCTGCTGGGTCAGTTGGTATTTCTGTGTGGGTTTTCTTCTGGGTGCTCCGGTTTCCACTGTGGCTCGACCCCTGATAAATAAAGGGACTAAGCCGAAGGAAAATGTATGAATGAATAAATTTACTTTCCCTATTATGTGTGAACTTTCATGAGATTTTTCTTCCACTGTTGAATACAAAAGAAGATATTTTGAGGAATTCCAGTTGCTGGAACCCATTCACTTACATAGTTGGAAAAAAACAATACTTTGAAAGTTAATGAGTACAAGCTTTTTTCCTATGTAACTTTTACGTTGTACAAAAGAAAGAAACTGTAATAGGTTAAAAGTTTGGTAAATAAATGTGTAATTAAATCATAACAAAATTTTCATTTTTAAGGGATCTCTTTAAGTAAAGATCGTGTTCCATTAAGTTGTTTTATATATATATATATATATATATATATATATATATATATATATATATATATATATATATATATATATATATATATATATATTATATATATATATATATATATATTTATATATATATATTCATTCATTCGTTTTCTTGTCGGCTTAGTCCCTTTATTAATCCGGGGTCGCCACAGCGGAATGAACCGCCAACTTATCCAGCAAGTTTTTACACAGCGGATGCCCTTCCAGCCGCAACCCATCTCTGGGAAACATCCACACACATTCACACACACACTCATGCACTACGGACAATTTAGCCTACCCAATTCACCTGTACCGCATGTCTTTGGACCGTGGGGGAAACCGGAGCAACCGGAGGAAACCCACGCGAAGGCAGGGAGAACATGCAAACTCCACACAGAAACGCCAACTAAGCCAAGGTTCGAACCAGCGACCTTCTTGTTGTAAGGCGACAGCCCTACCTACTGCGCCACTGCCTCGCCATATATATATGTATGTATATGTGTGTGTGTATATATATATATAGTTGAAGTCAGAATTATTAGCCCCCTGTTCATTTTTTTTCCAGTTCTTGTTTAACGCAGAGAACACATTTTTTTTCACGTTTTTTCAACACATTTCTAAACAGAATAGTATACATTCTATACAGAATAGACACATTGGACTGAATGTTTGTCATGATCAAAAGCAGTTGAAAGAAAACCAGCACTAGTTCAAAGAACAAACTAAATCACCAGACACACAAATAAATTTAAAAAGTCCATTATGTTTGGTGGATTTAATCCAAATGTCACATGTCGTACACCCACACTGCAAGGTTTTTCCCCCATGCTAAACTCATCTCCGTAAGAACAGACTGTATTTATTGCTCTAAATGAGCTGAGAATATTAATCTAGGCATGCTGTACTCTATGTAAGCCATTGTGTTTTGACCATCTGCAGCTTTACGACAAACAAAAATCAGTCTACCTACATGGCACGGTCTCTCCTTTCCTAATTTTCTAAAATTAACGGTTGACCTATCAACACAAACCAATCAAAACCCTGTGTAGAACACCCTTTCCCCCATTGCCCATATGAGGGGACTAATTTCTAGAGCAGGGTGGAGGGGATTACCTGGTAAGCCGGGTCAAGTCACCGAGTAATTGTACTGAACACAATGCTATCAGAAGCCAAGCAGCACTCTCAATTTAATGTCCCTGACTATGGATTGAGCTTTAAACCTCAGTGTAATCAGAACATTTGCAAAAAAAAAAAAAAAATCTCACTCCTCCGACCTAGCCATATGGGTACTCTAAAAATAACGCAGTGGAAATGGGGGTATTGCAGGAAAAATAATAAAAATAAGCCGCTCTTTTCTTTCTCTTCTCACCGCACTCACGAGTTCTTTCACACTCTCTGCAATCATTCTCTTCCACAGTTTCACGCCCTTTGCTAACGGCCCTGACGACACACCAGAGGAGATCTTGGCTCGCATTGGCAGTGGGAAATTTGCCTTGTCAGGAGGCAACTGGGACACGGTGTCTGACGCAGCTAAGGTCAGTTTTCTTATTTCTGCATGATCTCAGGAAGTTTCTTTAATATATATATATATATATATATATATATATATATATATATATATATATATATATATATATATATATATATATATATATATATATATATATATATATATATATATATATATACATACATACATACATACATACATACATACATACATATATATATACATACATACATACATACATACATACATACATACATACATATATATATATATATATATATATATATATATATATATATATATATATAATATTAATATTATTATAGTATTATAATTATAATTTTATTATAATTTTTATTATAATAATTTTATTAATAATATTATAATATAATATTAATATTATTAATATTAAATTAGCTTTTTTTTTACCTGTTTTAACCACCGACTGTAAAAGATATGGACGTAGTATCCGTGACGTCACTCTAAAGCCTGGTTTATACTTCTGCGTCAAGTGATCGCCGTATCCCGCAGCGCATGCAACGCGCGTAGCTGTGCATTTATACTTCTGCGCGCTGTTTCGGTTGTTCTGCAATAACTCTTCCAAAACGCTAGTTGGCAGTGAGGTGTTAATGTTCCTCTGTGTCGAGTTTCTTCGCTGGTGTTTTGTTTTTTCTGAACGCTTCCTGAATGTACAAGTGGCTCAAACTTGCTCATTTTGAGGCACGAACTGGCGGACATGCAACAACTAAACACAAAACAAAACTATCCATCCGGAGCTCCTTCACGGGACTTCACACTTGTAAACAATCGCCTCATCAGGCTCGCGCAGCTATCGGTCCCGTCCAGGCTCATCAGCGCTACCAAGCTGACCAATCACAGAGCTTGGGCTATGCGTTGTTGTGATGTATAGTTACATTTTTTGAGAGGTGTACATCAGCAAAGCTGACGGCCATAGCGTAGGGCTATGCGTCCACACGTAGGCTGCGCCGTAGCATACGTGTGCGCTTGACGCAGAAGTATAAATCAGCCTTAAGGCAGGGGTGTCCAAACTCGGTCCTGGAGGGCCGGTGTCCTGCAGATTTTAGCTCCAACTTGCCTCAACACACCTGCAAGGATGTCTCTAGAAAGCCTAGAAAGAGCTTGATTAGCTAGCCCAGGTGTGTCTGATTAGGGTTGGAACTAAACTTTGCAGGACATCGGCCTTTCAGAACCGAGTTTGGACATGCCTGCCCTAAGGTTTCTGAAGGGCACAAATGAAGCTACAAGTGGGCGTGGCCAACCAGAGTCATTTTGTTTGTGTGTCATCGCTCCAACCAAATAAGGGCAAAAAGGCGGAGCTAGCATTTTGCTCAGACAAGTTTTTGTTTAGAAGAATGCTTAATACTTCATTACCTGCTACTCGTTTGTGTTCTGACTACTTGACAGAGATGTGATAAATGGAAAGATGTTGGCTGTTTTATTAAAAGGAGAGGAGCTACTCTATGTCCCACCCTCCCTACTTGGTACAGTTTAGATTGTCAAACATCAAATTAAAAAATGCTAATTTCAAAGCACTTCACTGGACTTTTAAAGCCTATTATATAGCCTATTATATAAAGACCTTTATGTTTATATCAGGTTCATCTCTTCTAAATGGAATTTTGTCACTGTTTTGTAGCACATTAGCTTATAGATATCCTAAAACCTAACACACTGATAGTTACATCTAAAAAACATTTTTAATTCCATGGGACCTTTGAGAAACATTTATTATTGATATCAATGTTGACAGTAGTTTTGCTGCTCAAGTTTGTTATAGGAAGTGATACACTGCCACTTGTAAGCCTGACTCATCACAATAATGTGATTTTTGCACAGGACATTGTGACTAAAATGCTACACGTGGACCCTCATCAGCGGCTAACAGCACCACTTGTTCTCAGACATGCGTGGATCGTGAACCGGGATCAGTTATCTCAGAGTCAGCTGATCAGACAGGATGTGACTCTGGTGAAGGTAGGCTACTACTCCTGTCATCCATCTGCTGCTGCATTTCATCCACTGCCAGGTCAACTGTCCTTTATCAAAGTGCAATATCGCCACCTAGTGTCTACTCATAAAACTATATCTGTTCCAGTTTAAAAATGTAATCTGGAAGAAATGAATCGTTTATTACTTGGACTTATAGTTAAACCGGGGAAGCTACTCTGAAACTTGATAAGCTACAAGCCACTTATCAGCAATTGTAGCTAAATTACTGTCAAACTACACTATTAGAATAGTACACCGAAGATATACTATCTGTTTTGCTTCTGTGCATTACCAGTGGGCCAGTTTTGCAAATAATCTTTTTTTATTTATTTATTTTTATCATTCAGATATTTGGAGTGTGATTTTTATTTTATTTTCTCCAGCAAGAGAAATTTATTTATTGCATTTATTTTGATAAATTATTTGAAAAACATTTCAAACAGTATTTCTGACATTTATTGTTATTTAAATAATAATAATTATTTTTCAATATTTGAAAATATAAAAATATTAAAACACATTAAAAACAGTATTTCTGACGTTATTGTTATTTAAATAATATATTTTTAAAAATATTTGAATATATAAAAATATTTAAAATACATTAAAACAGTATTTCTGACATTATTGTTATTTAAAATAATAATTATTTAAAAGCACTAATTATTTTAATGTATAAAATTATTAAAAATACTTTCAAAACAGTATTTCTGACATTATTATTATCTAAAATAATAATAATTATTATTTAAAAAATTAATTATTTTAATATATAAAAACTATTTAAAATACATTAAAAAAGAAATTTCTGACATTATTATAATTTAAAATAATTATTACCCAGAAAAAATATTTTCACATAAAAAATAATAGAAAATACATTAAAACAGAATTTCTGACATTATTATTATTTAAAATAATAATTACTAAAAGTAAATTGTTTTCATATATAAAAAATTATTTGAATATATACAAATTATTTAAATTACATAAAAAATAATATTTATTTAAATAAATAAACAATGTATATATATATAAATATATATATATATATATATATATAAATATATATATATATATATATATATATATATATATATATATATATATATATATAAATAATTTGAAATAAATAATTTGAAATACATTCAATCAGATATATAATATATTAACAAAACATTTTCTTTAGATGGCAAATCTTAAACCATTAGTCTTATTTTCAGTGTCAGATCCTTCAACAGTTATTCAAATATGTTAATTTAATTTAGTGTTTAAGAAATATTTATTTTTAATATAAAATTGGAAAACATTAATATTTTGTTGAAATATTGTTTAATGAATTCAAAGTCCAGTGGAAATATAATTATTCTGTAACAGCACAAATCTCTAATGTAACATTATTATTTTACAAATTAACAGTTTCTTCAAAAAACAATAGCATACAGTATAAACATGACTTCACTGAATACAAAATGTTACTACAAAAGTTCACTATGAGAGAGTTTATTCCTTTTGATTTCAACATTTTATCATATGCTAATATTGAATAAACCCAAGCTCTTGTGAAATAGCAATGTATACAAAACGTATACAACTGTTTGGCTTACTGCCAACCCATGTTATTCAATTATGTTAACTAAACAGATTCTATAATAGATCACTACTTGGTATTGTTTATAGGTTCAACTAAAGCTTTAACAACACATCTATAATATATATATTAAACCTATGTCCTCATTTCCCAGGGTGCGATGGCTGCCACATACTCTGCTTTAAATCGATCACCTCAGGCACCAAAACTAGAACCAGTGCTGTCGTCCTGTCTGGCTCAAAGAAGAGGCATGAAAAGACTCACATCCACTCGTCTATAGCGCTCCAGACAGAGACACAAGCAAGCGTCTACAGCTTTAAGAAATGTCACAGCGCCCAAGCTCTCGGACGAGGTACCAGATGACCGGCAAAGCTTCCGGAGCACACTGAAATCCAATTGGGTTGACCACAGAGCGTCAGAGCCAAATGATCTGCCGAGTGTCTTCGCCGATGTGGAGATTGATGAGGGCCAGACGCAAAACATCACAGCTGTCAAGGCTCAAAGAACAGGTCTTTCAGAGCGTGAAGCTTTTGTGTGTGTGTGCTGTTTTAATGGTTCATAGCAAAGAAGACAGCTACTGTATGGTTCCCAGACTGTGTGGATGGAATCCCATAAAGCACTTGGATGGAAAGCCAGTGGTTTGTACAAGCAGACACTTCATTTAGAGCCATGTAGAAGATAACGGAAGATGCTTTGGCTTATCATGGTGCAAGTGCTGTACCTTTAAGCTATACGCGCCAGCACTATTAGCATCTTCTCAACACGCATGCCATGTATAGTATGTGTTTTTATGACAAACAAATGGTTTTAAAATGCTAACGAAAGCACAAAGAAATCTAATGTGTCATTTATGTTCTCTCTCTCGGTTCTACTAGTAACAACATTTCAAGTTTATTGGTTTAATTGCTAAGACTTAATACAAACAGTTGCTTTTAATCCTAATATTTATGCTTGGTTTCTTTTTACTTTGTCTTGCTTATTTGGACCAAATTAGTTGGTTGTTTTGGTTGATTTCATTTTTCTACATCTATTTTTATGCACGTTTATATTTAGTTCTGTTTTTTTATTATTTAAATTTTCATTAAAGGTGCTGTATGTGCATTTTTGATTCTTCTAAAACATAAAAGTACCATAGTATGTTCGCAGATATTTAAGAAACATGCTAAGTGAACATCCTTTCATCTGAAAAGCAATGCTATGGCCCAATCCCAATTCTATTTTTGTACTCCTCTCCCTTTCCCATGGCCGTTGAAACCGAGTGTTAAAGGGAAGGGCTTCAAAATTTACCTCTAAGAAATGGGACACCACTGTAACACCTGCACACGTCATCATATGTCATTGCAATCTATTTGTTCATATGAGATCAGACAATGGCGACTGCTGTAGTTATTCCAGTTGCGTTATTTTTTAGTATTTATCTTCAGGAAATCACTGAAGGCAGGTATCATGTTATCATAACGATATAATGTGGCAATAAGATCGTAACTTTACTGTGTATTGACACCGAGGCCATATTCATCTATGTAAACACACCAAAACAACATTAACATTATAGCAGACATTGTAAAACGATCCTTCACAGCCACTAGACATTACTGACAGGGGATTCGAGTGTCAGAATGCTGTGGGACTGCTGTACAGGAGTTATTATTAGGGATTATAGATAGTGAAATCTAGCAGTTTTTGTTTTAGCTGGGTTTTTTTTTTAACGTGGTTATGAATATATTAAAACATGTGCTTGTTTGTTGTAAAAATATGTAATAATGACAACAAAAAATACTAATTTGTGCATCTCCTGACTTCTGGGTGCAGCTATGCTGTTGTTGTAGACCACAGGTGTCAAACTCAGTTCCAAAAGGGCAGCAGCTCTGCACAGTTAAGTTCCAACCCTAATTAAACACACCTGATCAAACTAATTGAGTCCTTCAGGCTTGTTTGAAACCTGCAGGTAAGTGTGTTGGAGCAGGGTTGGAACTAAACTGTGCAGGGCTTCGGCCCTCCAGGAATTGAGTTTGACGCGCCTGTTGTAGACGGTGTATTCTGAAAAATGCGAATGAACCTTACCCCAGAATTGGGACAGGGGTAAGGGGAAGGGTTAAGGGATAGAATTGGGATTGGGCTTAAGTCAATTATTTTGATAGTGTGCTGATCGAATGTCTGTCTTTGGTTTGGTCTCTATAACCTGCCCACGGCCAGTTTACTTAATTATATTTCGTCACCCACAAATGCCTTGGTGAAAGTACGACCTCCTGAGGACAGAAGCAGCCTCCGAAATGAGACACAGATTCATAAAAATCCACATGAGGCAGTTTTGATTAGTAAATAATACAAATATTACAACTTAAACAGCTTATAGTGAGCAGCTTACAGTGTAATGCTGCATTCACACCAGACGGGGATGCTGTGTTAAGCACGAGTGGTTTACATGCCGGCAGCTAGCTCTCTGCAACTCTCACATGGTCGCCAACTGAAGCTAAGTAGGGCTGCACCTGGTCAGTATCTGGATAGGAGACAAAATGGGAAATCTTGGTTGCTGCCGGAAATGGTGTTAGTTAGGCCAGCAGGGGGCGCTCAACCTGTGTAGGTCCTAACACCCCAGTATAGTAAAGGGGACTGTATACTGCTCAGTGTGCGCCGTCTTTCAGATGAGACGTTAAAGCAAGGTCTCGATTCTCCCAGGAAAAATCCCAGGATGTTCTTCGAAAAAGAGTAGGGGTTTAACATTGGCTTCCTGTCCAAATTTATCCCCCGGCCTCTGTCCATCATGGCCTCCTAACCATTGACATTCCGCGGCATGATTCGCGTAAATAAGGTGGCACAAATCACGCGAATTGTGTCATTAGCATTTTTGACATGCTTAACATGTGTATCACACATTACGTGTGAATCGCTCGAGATGGAAAATCTGGACTTCAACTTCGGACATTCGCGCCACTGTAACCAATCATGAGCTTACTCATGTAGGGAAGTGATTATGAATGTCGGTTGTTGGTGTCTAGAGGGGAAATCCTCTTGCAGACACCGGACAACAGTTCATCAGACTGGGCTCGCTGTTTTTCAGCTTTGCTAAAGCACATAATGCACAGCTATTCTCTCAATAAAATCCTTGATAGCCATTTAGCAACAAAGCTAGAGTCACAGGGCAGACAGAACTTAGCAGGCACACAACATCATAAGACGTTAATATTAGGTTGGATTTATGTCTTGACATCAGGTTACCAAAATTCATTGTCTAGCCAGTGTCTAAGGACGTTTGTTAACATCCAATAATGACGTCAAATTATGTTGATATTTGGTTGCTTTTAGGTTGTGTTGGAAAGTGACCAAAATCCAACGTATGATAGATGTCATAGTAGAAACGTCCACACAACATCAGAGTGTAACATGAATAGAGGTTGATATTTGGTTGATTTTAGGTTGGACATTGACATCAGCCTGATGTTGGGTCAACCCGATTTTCATTCCCAGACAAAATGGAATGTCCCGGACCAGGGGGGTTGAATCAGAGCACTTACTCTGGTCCCCCGGGGCTCTGCGATTGCTTGGGAAAATTTCTAATTAAACCAGAACAAACCATCACAATTGGCTTAAGATTGGCAAGCACATTTCAGGACATTGCAACCTGCAGAACCTGGGAAGTAAAAAAAAAAAAAAAAATCCAACGTCCCCACAACGTTGGGGTACAACGTCAATATGATGTCTTCTGTCTTCTGCAGGAAAGCCCATAACGTGATTCTGCGTCTATTGAGAAGTAAATTTGAAACGTCGATGAAGCGAATTTGATGCGTGAATAAAGCGAACAAACTCAAACTGTTCACGTGTCTGTTTACACAGCGAATAGTGCTATTTATTTGCTTGTGCTGTGTCTGGTGTGAACACAGCATCTTGATCAATAGGCACGCTTGTTGTTGATATTTCGTCAATTTGCCAATCTGTATGTGTGTCAAGTCATCAAAGGAGGGGCCGGGTAAAAAAAACTAATATTTTGAATTTCGTCTGCGATACCTAGTTCAATCACTAGGTGTCAACCCTACATACTGCACCTTTAAAGATATCCAATACACATTTTATTTTTTAATTTTTTTATTTATTTGTTTGTTTGTTTATTTATACTGTTTTAAGTGACCTTTATGCGTTAAAATGAAACCTAAACAAGTGCCACATCTTTGCACTAGATTGACTGAATGAAGATATATAAAATGAAAACTTTAGATTGTAAATATGTGCATGCATTTTTATTTGTAAATACAGATTGAATAAGACTGGCAAACTGTACATAACATATTGTACATTTAAAGATCCACATTTTGAAAATGTGAAATGTTTTATGTATTCAATTCATCATCTACATCTATACAGTTTTTCATAATAATCTTCTTTTTGACCATATTGCATAATTGTCCCATTAAAAGTCAGATTTTGCTTGTATGAAGTATTTGATGACAGTTGTTTGAGAATCTGCTCTCCAACTCTTTGCTGATTTAAGGATAATCAGAAATCTGCATGCCATGTACAATTTGTAGCACTGTTTGAAAGTTTTATGATAGCTGTACATACGAAAATAACCTTAATTTTGTATGATAAAGTGACTCTGTAGAAGACAGAAGTGCAGTATTTTTGTATGAAAATGATGAACATCTTTTCCAAAATGAAGATCTATTATCAAGAGAAATGTATTCTGTGCTGGACTGTAGCCAAACATTTTTCTTTTTGTATGTGCAGCCTTTTTAAGGGAAAATATATGATTTTTGTTGTCTAACAATACCAAAACAAATCTCAGTGCTTTCTACACAGATAATACTGTATATCCGGTGTAGAGACTGTAACTAGTTACAATGGTACTAACCAAACAATAATAGTATTAGGATCTGTCCTTGCTTGAAATAAATTAAAGGAACACTTCTTTTATTTTTTTATAGGTTTTTTTTTGCTGGAAATATTTTTTGGGGAAATTTGGAAAGGCTCATTTATGCTCAAGTCCCCTAGACTTTCTGTTTTTAGGAATCCATTCAGCTGATCTCCATGTTAGCCAGGAGCACGTAGCTTAGCATAAATCATTTAATCCAGTTAGACCACTAGCAACACACTCAATTAAAAACTGTAGTTTTTATTTTTTTTCCTATTTAAAGCTTGACTTTTGTAGTGTACTAAGAATAATGGACATTTTTCTAGGTTGATATGGCTAAGAACTATGCTCTCATTTTGACATAATAATCTGCATAATATGATTGCGTCTGTTTCTGCCATGGTACAACAGCTCTAGCAATATACATAGAAAATACTTTTTGTAGCCACAGCAGAATGAATCGCCAACTTTTCCAGCATGTGCTTTATGCAGCTGATACCCTTCCAGCCACAACCCAGCATTGGGAAACACCTATACACTCTTGCATTCACACCCACAAATACACTACAGCCAATTTTGCTTATTTAGCTCACCTATAGCACATGTTTTCAGGGCACTTGGTGGAAACCCACGGCAACATGGGGAGAACATGCAAACTCCACATAGAAATGCCAACTGACCCAGCTGGGGCTCGTACCAGCGACCTTCTTGCTTTGAGGCGACAGCGCTACCCACTGCGCCACCGTGTCACCAAAATAGCAACTTTTTGATTTATATTGGTCTTAGTACACAATGTATCTAGAACAGTCAAGCTATAAATATAGGAACATTTTCTTTCTTTCTTTTTTTTTTTTTGATTGAGGGAGATGCTAATGGTCTAATCCAATTCAATGATTTATGCTAAGCTAAGATAAAAGTGATCCCACCAGTCCCAGAGATTGTCTGAATGGATTCAAAAATAAAACCAAACAGTTTTAACTCTATGTGACTTGTAAAATGAACCCATTTCAGAAAAAACGTGGAGTTCCTTTAAATAATTGGAATTCTTTTATGCTCTGTGTTGGCTTGCTTACCAAAACTTTGTGAATAAAATATATCAAATTGTAATCAGACTGGTATCTTTGTTATGTGTGATTAAACCAGTTACAGTGATGTTTTTTTGTAGGCTTGATGAGACATGTTCACCAGTCATTTATCTGAAATTCGAGTCAAGTCTTGATCAGTCCTTCCATTCCTTCTGTAAAATAAATGATCATACTCAAAAATCATATTACCCAGACACATATGTTTCAGAGGTAAGCAAGGGAATCTACTGACTTTAAAAGTTATTGTCTATTAATTAAAGCACCCTTGTAAAAACATATTGGAATTTCAGTTCATCCTTTATGATCCTATAAGATTTTAATGGATTCATCAAATTCTAATGGACTTTTAATTTTTTTTATATTTTATGGAATTTCACTTTGTCTTATAGGATTTTAAAGTCATTTTGGGCATTCTGACTTAATTTATTGGAATTTCCACTTTGTCCTAGATCTGTTTTAGATTTTTTGAATTATTAGACATTGTGTTTATTATGGACTTTCACTTTGTTCAATAGGATATTTTTGATTGGATGATTTTTCTTAAAGTAATATTATAATATGAATATATAAAAATGCATTCATTCATTTCCTTTTCGGCTTAGTCCCCTCATTAGGATGGGGTCGTCACAGCGGAATGAACCACCAACTTTTCCAGCATATGTTTAACATCAATTTGGTCAATTTTAGCATACCCGATTCACCAGAACCACATGTCTTTGGACTTATAGGGAAAACCAGAGCACACCGGGGAACCCACGCGAACACGGGGAGAACATGCAAACTCCACACAGATATCTTTTCTTGTTAAAACGACATCCTTTCCCGTTATAACGAGATCCTTTCTTGTTAAAACAAGATTTTTTCCCATTAAAACGAGATCTTTTCTCGTTAAAACTATTTCCACCTTACAACGAGATATTTTTTCTTTAAAACGACATCTTTTCTCATTATAACGAGATCTTTTCTCGTTAAAACATCTTTTCTCGTTATAACGAGATATTTTTCTCATTAAAACGAGATCCTTTCTAGTTAAAATAACATATTTTCTCGGGATCTTTTCTCGTTAACGAGATCTTTTCTCGTTAAAACGATTTTTTTTTCACGTTATAACGAGATCTTTTCTCGTTAAAACGATTTTTTTTCACGTTATAACGAGATCTTTTCTCGTTATAACGACATAATTCGTTGTTTCCACATAACTAAGTCATTTCGACATGAGCCACAAGATGGCAGAAGAAGACAGCTCAAAGTGCTTTAAGTATCTTTAAGGTTCCGAAATTATAAAGCGTTATGGGAATTCACCAGGCAAATTCATTCATATATAGCACTGATGTGTTCACTTGTTGTTCCAGAATACTCTTTTGACATTAAATGTAACCCATAAATAGCTGTAGCCTTTTTGCAAGACATGATGTTCGATAATTAATTCATTTAGCAATTTTGTAACGTTTTAACTGCCTATATTGCATCTTTATTTATCACATTTGGTTTACATGAAAACATCCCGACCAGTTACATCTATTTGCCTCCAAAATTGATTCAGTCTTTCCAACGCTCCATCATGCCCGACTCCAAGCACATTATTACGGTGACGCATTGCTGCCACACACATACACCACTGTCTGCTATATAATGTGTTTGAGCGCTAATAACACTGAATTCGTTATTTGAAACCAGCTGTTCGAAAGGGCCGCTTCTCAGACGAGTCAGAGATACGTCAACGCTTGAAAATGTCCTATTTGGCTCTCCGTTGTAACTTTGAGGCTCACGTGATCATAACAACACAAATTGCCGCGAAAACTTCTGAATAACGCTGGAAAATTGCTAGCTATACTTTATCTTTAAAAAGCTTTCAAACAAGTTTATAATGTTCTGCGAAAAGTCAGTGGAGCTCATTAGAGAGCTTCATCGGATGGGCGACGGCCAGCTGCCTGCTTTTAATGTAAGTAAAACGCTTCGTACGGTTATTTTGTTGCGCTGTGTTCACTAAAAGACAAAGTTAGTAACACTTGGCCGCAATTTAATAGTGACAACTGTTTATCATTAGCACATGAGTGTAACGTTAGACTCATACCGGTTTGTCCCTGGTTTTCCACAGGAAGACGGTATTCGGCAGGTTCTGGAGGAAATGAAGGCTCTGTACGAGCAGAATCAGACTGATGTGTAAGTCGTGTGTCTCCATCACAGTAACTTTAGAGTTGTTTCTTTAACGTTACTAAGTACGTTAACTTTAAGTGGCAAGGTATGTGCAGTGTTATTACTTATAAAACATCTATTACTAAATCAATACAATTGTTTTCGTAGAAATAAAGTTGAAATATATAGTAAACATTGAATGAGCCCCTGCGTTCTGAATCAATCTATTTTTTTATTAAGGTAAAGCTGGTTTCCTGTCTGTCTGTCATTTACAGTTGAAGTCAGATTTATTAACCCCCCTGAATTATTAGCTCCCCTCTTTATTTTTCTCCCAATTTCTGTTTAACAAAAATATTTTATATTTTGTCAGTAGTACCTTTCTAAACATAATAGTTTTTATAACTCATTTCTAATACCTGATTTATTTTATCTTTGCCATGATGACAGTCAATAATATTCGACTAGATATTTTTTAAGACACTTCTATACAGCTTAAAGTGACATTTAAAGGCTTAATTAGGTTAACTAGGCTGGTTTGGATAATTAGGCAAGTTATTGTATAACGATGGTTTGTTCTGTAGGAGCTAATAATTTTGGCCTTAAAATGTTTTTTGAAAAAATGCTTTTATTCTCGCCTAAATAAAACAAATAAGACTTTCTCTAGAAGAAAAAAATATCAGAAATACTGTGAAAATTCCCTTGCTCTGTTCAACAACATTTGGAAATATTTAAAAAAGAAAAATAAGATTTAAGGTGGTTTAATAATTTAGATTTCAATTGAATGGCGAAAGAAAGTAGTTCCTCATACAAAAGAATTTTGAGGCTATTTGTGTTTGATTTTCTTTTTTATATACACAATTATGCCGTCAAACTGTTGTATAAACGTTATATCACACTCGTAGCAGTGTGATATGGCTGTATATCATTACTGATGGGCAGGGCCAGACGGAATCTGCGGATGTTTTTGCCATTTCTGCTGAGAATTTTGGTAAAAATCTGCAGATTACTGCGGAATTATTTTGGGAATATCATAACTAAAACCTTAATATGTGAAGTAAAAGTCATACCTTTTTAACTTTTATTTCATGTTTAAAATGTAAATCCAATTAGATTTACTTTATTTGGTAAACAAAACAAGTCTCTCATAATATCTATACTAAAAGACAGAAAATATGACTTACAAACTGCATTGTGCATAAATCAGATAAACATTTTCATATTAATTAATAATATTACTGTAATTAATTTAAAAACTGAATAAATATAGATTTACACATTTACTCAAGTAAATAAACAGAATTAATAATGGCCTAAAAATCTGCAAAATTCTGCGCGCGCAGATTCCATGTGGGCCTACCGATGGGACACTAACAATGCAAGCCTCCCACAGGTCCCGATATACAGCCACATCACACTGCTACTTATGTGAGATTGTTCATATATATATATATATATATATATATATATATATATATATATATATATATATATATATATATATATATATATTTTTTTTTTTTTTTTTTTAGATGGAATAAAAGTTTTTTTTTTTTTAGATTATATGTACATTTAAGTAGATTTGCTACAGAATAAACAACTGTTATCCTGTAGATTGCCTAATTTACTTGGTTAAGCTTTTTAATGGCGCTTTTAACTGAATACGTGTAATCTTTCAAAAGGTAACTAGTAAAATATTATGTACTAGCCTCATGACAAAGATTAAATAAATGAGTTATTAGAAATAAGTTATAAAACTATTATGTTCTAAAATGTGTTCGTAATGTCTTAATGAAGAAAAATCTTCGTTAAACAGCATTTTGGAGATATTTGAAAAAGAAAAGGTTTCGCAGGAGGGCCAATAATTTTGCCTTCAACTGTGTACACACACACACACAAATTACTTATGAACTTAAAATCTGCTAATAGTGAGTATTAGCACCACTGGAATTAATTAAATTAAATTTCTTTGACATTATGTCATGATTGCTCAAAGTCTTTGTTTATGAAACCTACATAGTGGATTTTTAGTTCATATGGACATTTTTAGCAAAGTGACACCGGAAAAGATTAAACAAATTTGATCATGTTTTAACACTAAAAATCTTATTTAATTTATGTTTTATTTCGTTGATTTTTTTTTTTTCAATTGTATGTTTAGTATTGAAATGTTCCTGCCATGAAAATAGCCTTGGTTGCTGACATGGCATTAAATAAAAAATATATTACATTTAAGTTCATATAAGTAAAAAGTATGAACATTACTCTAAAGCAGGGGTACTCAATCCTGTTCCTGGAGGAAAAAATCCTGTTTCAGTTGCTACCCATATCAAACACACCTGCCTGTAATTATCAAGTGGTGTTCAGGTCCTAATTAATTGGTTCAGGTGTGTTTGATATGGGTAGCAAGTGAAATCTGCAGGAAGGTAGATCTCCAGGAACAGGATTGAGCACCCCTGCTCTAAATGTTTCCAGTAGCACTCAGAGAGATACTAAAGGTCATTTACATACCTAAAGGCATTCAAACAACAAACTTACAAAAAGGAAAATAAAAAGCTCATTTTATTTCAAAAACCTTCCCTGACCCTGAAATTAAAGTCTAAATGCTTGTCTTGTAGGAACGAGGCAAAGACAGAGGGCAAGAGTGAACTAATTCCATCCATCAAGTTTCGCCACAGCTGCCTGTTGAGGAACCAGCGCTGTATTGCCGCATATTTGTGAGGGATTCACTTCTGCTACATTTCCTAGATTCCCCTTCACTCCTGTGTGCTCGAACACTTCTCTCCTTCCTTTCACAGATACGATCGCCTCTTGCGAATCCGTGCCCTCAGATGGGAATATGGCAGTGTATTACCCACCAACATTAGATTTCATATGTGTGCTGAAGAGGTGGGCTTGATCTTCTGTGTAGCAGATCCTATACACCACTTGTTTCTTCTTTGTCTGTGTCTGACGCTAATTTTAATGCTTTATGAATCAGATGGAGTGGTTTAATCAGTACAAAAAGTCCTTGGCAACTTATATGAGGTCAATCGGGGGAGAAGAAGGCTTGGACATCACACAGGATATGAAGCCCCCGAAGAGTTTATACATTGAGGTGAGTGCAGTGTGATTTTAGGGGACGTGTTGTTGTCGAAAATGTTCATACAGATCTGTGAACACAATTTGAAAACGCTGGATTTTACTTGTCACTTTGTAAAGAAACGCTATACAATACGGTTCTGTAGTTCACCATTGTTGTTACGATTGTCAAGTACGTGAGCATGCCTATGGAGTCAACATTATATTTACACTCACAGGACACTTTATAAGGTACACATGTCCAACTGCTCGTTAACGCACATTTCTAATCAGCCAATCACATGGCAGCAACTCAATGCATTTAGGCATGGGCTGCGTCCGAACCGCATACATCCATACTATATAGTACGCTAAAATCAGCATGTGAGCCGAGTAGTATGTCTGAATTCATAGAATTCGAAAATCCATAAACGAGAAGTACCCGGATGACTTACTGCATCTGGCGAGATTCTGAAGTGCGCATCCCACGTGACCATGACAAAAGGGGGGATGTAGTACATCCCAATTCCATTCATACTTTTTACATTCATACTGTATAGAACATACTTTTTTAACAGTCGAGAAGTACGTTTAAGTTCAAATGCAGTACCTACTGAGTAGTAGGCGGTTTCGGACGCAGCCATGGTCAAGACTATCTGCTGCAGTTCAAACCGAGCATCAGAATGGGGAAGAAAGGTGATTTAAGTAAAAAGCATTTTAGCAGATGTATAGAACACGCAAATATTTTAGTTTAAGTGCATGATGTCATATTAATATTTTTCATATAATCTTTTACAAAAAATGGCTGAGTTACAGTATTGAAATTGTTAAATTTCATATAATGTATTCTAAAAAAAAAAAAAAATCACTCGTTTAGTTAAAGATGCAGTAACACTAACATCACTGATTTGACTTCTCTTTCTATGTTTTTATTCTTCTTCAGGTGCGCTGCCTTAAAGACCATGGGGAATTTGAAATAGATGATGGCACCGTGATTCTGTTGAAGAAAAACAGCCAGGTAAATCTATTCTTAAAAAGGCCATAAAGACCATTTCATTGTGGTGATGTCATTAGCCCATAAACAAATGCTTATAAAAAAAAAAAAAATATATATATATATATATATATATATATATATATATAAAATTGACATTTTCTAGTTTGTAATTTTTATTTTTTGCAATATCTCATTTGAATTTTAATGTATTTTTTTCCACGCCTAAAGATGTTAGGTAACCAAAGTCTATTTTAATGAATATAACTGTTTAAATGTACCAAAAATTGTTGTCTGTATTCACTAAGCAATGGATAAAAATATTCATTTTAGAAAGGGGCTGTACTCACATATTGTATTCTTTTTCTAATCATTCATCTATTTTAACTCTTATGGATACATAAGAACATATAAAAATGATTGCAAATAAAATTTAACACACTTATTTTCAATTCTAACAGTTGGAAATATATGTAAATAGCCAAGGGCATGTGAAACATATTTTCTCTGGAGCAGGCTAGCTGTAAAGAATAAATCTCCATAGTAATTTATTTAGTCTAACCCTAATGCAACTGAATCAAAGCTAAATTGAGCCAGGATATCCTCAAAATACCAGCTTAATCCCTTATCTTATTTTTGTGCAAGACCCCTCTGCCCATCATTTCTGTTTGTTGTCAAAACTGACAGTTAGGGGGTGTGTGGTTATGTTAGCCACACCCAATACCTAACACCACTACCCTTTTTTCTTAATGACATGCACAGATGAATTGTTAACAAAATCATATGGTTAGTTGAGTTAGTTTAAAGTCATGCAGTTATACTGTAACATCTCCAATTATATAAAATAACTATAGAAAATAATATTTCATAACTTGTGTTATTTGTAATGTGTTACCCCAACACTGATAATTTTCTAGCTGTAGTTCAGTGGCTACTGATGTTTCTAGGAAGGATTTTAGAATTCATCATACAGTCTGATTTAAACATGACTTTATAGCAGCTGTAAGTGCTTGTGTGTGTATATATAATGAATGTTTCTCTCTACAGCACTTCTTACCCAGATGGAAATGTGAGCAGCTCATTCGGCAGGGTGTATTAGAGCATGTCATCTCCTAACGAGAAGCAGCCGTACTGTGGATACTTTAACGTAAATTGACTCGACATTTAGTTGATCTGGTTGTCCAATCAGAAAGCAGCATGTTGTTCACAGGTAAAACTTTACTTGGTCACATTCTTTACAATGGAAAAAAAAACAAACACATGATGCATTTACCACAGCCGTGTCTCACTTTCATCTCCCAACCTTTAGCCAGCTTCTTTTAGACACACAACTGTAACAATTACAATAACTTATATCAAAGTGGACTTTAGTGCATCATGATTGTGCCTTTAAAATATAGCATTTGTATCAAAACTGTACATCGTGTGAATACTGTGCTTTTGGTTATTGCACCAAAATGGGCATTAAAACAGCAATAAAAAGAAAAAGTCTTTTACTAGCAAATACTTACAAGGATGTCTGGGCTTCGTACCCTAAATCACAGTAAACAAAAGAATGTGTAATGCTTATTTCTTAGATTATCAAATGCTGTACCATTTTCTTCATTAAAATTCAGCGGCCTTGAAGCAGGCACACAATGTAGCCTTAAAGAGACAGTTCACCCATAAAGAACATTTCTGTCATTTACTCATCCTCCAGATCGTTGTTGAATACAGAAGATGTTTTGAAGAAACCAGTAACTTCGTATTTGTTTTGTGTCAATGGTTACAGGTTTCCAAAATTCAACAGGTTTTCTTTGCAACAAGTCAATGATGTGTAATCACTCCTTGTTCATTTTTGGGTGAACTATCCCTTTAAATTCTTTACTCTTCATTCTGTTGAAACAGCATTATTTAAATACAGTGCACTCTTATAGTTACTGCAAGACAGTGCATTATCTGTGCTCTCAATTTAACACTTTGATTGTTTACTGCTTTTACAAAAACATTTTGCACCAAAAGGAAAAAAAAAAAGTGCACTAGCGAGTGAGACTTCACAGTCCAGTGCAGAAATTAGTTAATGTTGAGGGATAGTTCACCCAAAATTGAACATTTCCACACCTTTTAGTTAGTTATTTTCTGAAAATATTTTTTTGAAAATGTTAAACCAGTAACCATTGACCCTCATAGTAGGGAAAAACATACTATTGTTGAAGGCAGTTTTCTGGCTTTCTTCTTTTGTGAAGAAAGTCAACTAAGTTTGATACAAATGAAACAGTTTTAAGTTTTGGATGAACCATCCCTTTTTAAGACATGTCTAAGCTGTGAGTGATGCTGGGGCGATTTTACGTAAGAGTTTATTCAGAGCAATGACTTTCTCCTCCAGGAGGAAGGACTTTTTCTCTGCGCTCTTCTGCCTCTGCTCGGTCACCTGAAGAGCCTTCATTAGCTGAGAGTTTTCCACATAAAGGTCCTTTAACAGCACGTCTGACTTGGAATTTTTGGCCAGCTGTAGGGGGGAAATGAGATTATCAATTTACAAATTATCAAGCCTCAGAGCAGTATACTAATCAGAGCACAGTTACAAATGACATGGTCATACTGACCATAGGGCTGAAAATTACATTGATATTACTGGAACTAGTAAACTTTAACACATTTATTGAGATGTTGACAGTCATATATGGTGTCCCACGTTGCTAAAAACACTATTAGGACATTTATTTTTCACAGAAAAATAATTGGTAACACTTTATAATAACTACACACTGAATCATTTACTAAGCATTAGCATCTAGTGAATTCATTATTTGTTAAGCATTAACTCTACATTAATAAACGTTAGTAAGCGGTTTATAACTGCAGCTACAAATGCTCTATTCTTGACTTATTAGCACCTATATAAATGTGCTTAATAATTGTATTTTCATATTTAGTTAATGATTTATTTTTCATCACTAAATTAAGTATCGCATTATTTACAAACCATTTGTATTTAAGAGTTGAAGGTTTTTAAGATCATTCAGAATGAGTTAGAACATTATTAATAAACTATTGAAATCAACATTTATATATCTTATTATTCAGGCATATACTAATACTTAACTAATATGTTAATAAATGCTTTATTAACTCAACTTCATGCAGTTTTGTGACCTAATCTAAAGTGGATTATTCATGCTTTATAAATCCCTTATAAATTACAATTAAAGGCTCAGAATCAAATAACCAATAATCTTTGCAATCTTTTCTAAAAAATAAAATTACTGTCAAGTTTAAACATTGCTGAATAACAGGAGTGCCAAAATATGACATAAAACTGGATAAAACAACAAAAACTATATAATTTAACAATATAATTAGATGCAATGTTTAAACTGTACGGTGATTTTATTTTTGATCAGGTTGCAACGATTTATTTTTCATTTGAAGTACAGTTTCATTTGTATATCTTTAAATGAATAGGAATGAACAATGTCATTTTTCCTGTTTATAATTTAACTGAGCCTTTATTTGTCATTTATAAGGGATTTATGAAGCATGAATAGTCCTTACTTTAGATAAGGTCACAAAACTGCATGAAGTTGAGATAATAAAGCATTTATTAACATACATAGTAACCATTAATATATGTCTGAATAATAAGACATATAAACGTTGATTTCAATAGTTTATTAATCATTTACTAATTCATTCTGAATTATCCTAAAAACCCTCAACTACTCTTAAATACAAATGGTTTGTAAATAATGCAATACTTAATTTAGTAATGAAAAATAAATCATTAACAAAGTATGAAAGTACAATTATTAAGCACATTTTAAATATGTTTGTAAGTCAAAAATACAGCAGTTGTAGCTGCATTTATAAACTGCTTACTAACGTTTAATGTAGAGTTAATGCTTAACAGATAATGAATTCACTATTTGCTAATGCTTAATAAATGATTTATAGTGTGTGGTTATTATAAAGTGTTACCAAATAATTTTTGCGTTGTTTATAGCAAATTCATTCCTGCGCTTTAAAAATATATTTTGAAGCTTCATCATGGCGATGAGATCATTGTTCAAATTTCAGCGTGGAGATTAGCTGCCTGTACCGGCTGGTACAAAGTGATGTCTGAGTCTTCAGCACATCTGTTCATTAATTCTTGAGAAAGGCCAATCAGCGCACTCTATTGTGATTAAGATGCAACTTAATATGTATGATATAACTTCGAAGACTCCTTTTACCTGTTAACAGTGTTCAGAGAGACGCCACATCGCGTTGCTAACCGTAATTAAAACAAGTAGAAGAAGAATTGTTCTGAGACATGGGACATCAGTGTTGAGTTTATAAATGTGCCATAATAAAGGTTTTGCTTTCATTTTCCTGCTATGAGAGCACAGCTCTAGTGTGGATGCGTGTGGATTACAGTGGTCTGCTAACACGCGACAACAATTTGGTTCAAGGAACCAGAGAGCTTTCCACATGTGGAAATGGTGAAATCAGTCTTTAACAAAAAAAACAAAAAAAACAAAAAAAAAAAAAGTGTTTCCAGTTTGTGTCAATTGTCCTGGCTGGTAAGTGTGTGATCAGTGTTCTTTGTTTATTCAGATGGCAAAGCTAATTAGTATCTTCAACAGTACTCTCAGTTTTTAAAGACACACCTCAGTCAAAATGATTCAGTTATTAAGTTTATGGCCCTTTAAACATGTCTAATGGCCCATTTCCATCGAGTGGTACAGTACGTTTCAGTATGCTTTTATGGTTGTTTCCACGGTTAAAGGGTACCAAAAAGTGAAGAGTACCGGTTCAGTACTGGTCACCTTTATCAGGCTTGCGTTTCCGCTGCAAAAAAGGTACCAAAAGGCAGAGCTAGACATGCAGCTGAACGCTATTGGTTTACAGAGATACACAACTAGAAGGAAATGAGAATGAAAACAAAGAAACCACCATTTTTAAATACACAGCCGGGACATTACAGTGTAATAATATACATGTAATAAGCCATGGTCAACCCAAGGTTAAACAAACAATGTCATCGTCTTGATGAAAAGCCACAAAGCCAAGAAGAGCAGAATCTACCCTGTGCACCATAATTGTTTACAATGCTGTCTAAAGTGTGAGCAGTTCGTAACATATCTGAGACTGTAAGGGTCTGTATGTGTGTTCATATATCCTCCTGGGACCCAAAGAAAATTATTTTTCTGTGATTTCCTGCATCCTTTGGGTTAAAAAAATTCTACTATTTAGAGTTTACTTTTTTTTTATTTTTTATTTTACAGCATGTCCACTGTAGTGGACCACAGGACCATTTCAGTTCAAAACGACCACCACTCAGACAACAAAACTGTACAGGATATGGCTGTAAAGGGATAGCAATCCAATATTATTGTAACAAAACAAAAGCCATTTTTTCATTTTGTATTTAAATTCCTGAAAATAGTTTAGTCAAAGAGAGCCAAAAAAAAAAAAAGTGATGTTAATCCAAAACTAACTTAACAAAAGCGATTTTTGATAGTCAGACTCTTAAGTCAGAGGCTGTTTTTCAATATGCGTTCTTTAGCGGTCTGCAACATCATCATCAGCTGCCTAAGTTCAGTTATAAAAATTCAAGACCGCAAGTACAGAGGACGCGTGAAACTTCCCGGATGTGATCTTGATATCGAGGACGCAACGATGCAGACTTGAGCACCGAACTCGCTCTGGAAGTCCCAGAAGTCATTGCGACTGCAGGTGGGAAGCGCTGCATTTTATTTAGATTTATTATTAAAGTTTAGGGATATGACTTATTTACCTCAGGAGTTTCCGTAAATGACACGGTGAATATAAACATTACCATGGACACCTTAAAGGAATAAACACTTTAAGGGTGTTTGTTTGCTGAAATTCGTATTAAAATCTGTTTTATTTATATTGTGCAGAGTATATTTATAATGTTTTTATGCAAAGTATATATTTTGAAAAGGGGAAAAACAATAAATCGTTGTATGAAGGCTGTAATGTTTAAATATTTTACCATTTAAAACACGTGAAGGTCATGTGACCATCAGGAAGAACGCAGCATTTCAATTCTCAAAGGACGCGTTCTCTGCCCTCGAGGTCTCCTGAGTTCGTTCTTCCGAGAACACCTGGCAAGACCGGTCTCTGCGTTCTTGGAATTGAGAAACAGCCCCTGTCTCCTTCAAATATCTCATAAAGAATCCTCTCTACTTCAGTTCTGCTCCCTACAACATGCAGTCATTAATGTTCCTGAATTATTACACTATTGTGGACATTTAAAAAAAAAAAAAAAAAAAAAGGATATTTTGAAACACAAGTTTACAGCTATGAAAGCTAAATCTATTGTTTCTGACGCCTTAATAAACAAATTACTATACATGTAATAATAATAATAGTAAAAAAACATTTAAAAGCTAAATTTTACATGCCTCTCTCCTTCCCATAAATGTGCTTGTTTGTATGCCGGCCATTTTGTATGCAGTGTAAGTGGTTCCTAGCATGCCAGCCAATCAAATGACATCACTAGAAAGCCCAGGATATCCTCTGAACAGTACAACAGGACTTGACAGAGTAGCTTAAAAAATTCAAAGAAAAATCATAAAAACACAATGTCCACTACAGAGGACACAAGTCAGTGGGAGGCGTCTCAGGAGGATATGTTGCATTTATATAGTGATTTCATATAATTGGAGATGTTACAGTATAACTGCCGATCAATCATGTTAAATAGCCTATAATCAAATCATGTTCATAGAAAGGTTGGTAATGATCATTCATACACATTTACGAACATGTATAAAGCATCTGTTTTTTGAGAAGTGTTTCTCGTATGATGTGAAGGACCCGTTCAGCTTTACTTTGACATTTCCTCCAGCGAGAATGACATTGACTGAAACCTTATGTCATACACCATGCCATTGGTACCCTCTTGGCAGTGGAAACACAATCCTGATAAAGGTAGCCTGTAACGTATACCATACTATACCACTCAATGGAAATGGGCCTTAAGCTGTGAGTGATGCTGGGACAACTTTACATAAGAGTTTATTCAGAACAATCACTGCTTCACATCATACCTACAGTATAGGAATTTTATTAACCATGTATCAGTACATGGAGGCATCATATCCATCAAAAGCACAATGTGTGGTGCAGCAAGGCTCAGGTCTTAGTCCCTTGCTTTCTATAGCCCCTTTCACACGGATACCGGTAAATATCTGGAAAATTTCCGGAACGACTTTACCGGTATATTCAAAAAAGTGCTGTTCACACAGACAAGGACGTTAAGGAAATTTTCCGGAAAAGAGCATTCACACATCCATTCCAAAATACCGGTAAATTCTGACATCATTCACCACAAATGAGCTTTAAACGGCTGCGCTTGTATTTGTAAACATTTGACTAAATTACAAACTCTGTGGAAGATCAATATTGTGAACAACTTTCGCAGGATCACTTTCGCATGTCGAGATGTTCATAATATGTGCGTGTGCAGGCGCTCACAGGCTGTTTAACAGGCACACGCAAAGTTTAAAGGTAAACAAACTATGGCTTATCATAAGCATCTCATCGATGATTATTTACACAGTTGGCATTAAGAAGAACATAGAAACGTGATCTGACTAACTTCTAGCAGCTAAAGGTGTCTGTAAAAATGATTAAAGGCTTTTATTCTCATAAACCGCGCGGATGTAAATGCGTCTGACTGTTGTGATTGGCTAAAGCAGACGTCTTATGTCAGCACGTTCTAGACGTGCACGCGCTTATTCCGGCAATCTTCCTTCTGCATTCACACAGCACAGCATTCCGGCAAATTACCGGTAATGTTACAACTTCTCTTTCCGGAAAATAGCCAGAACGAATTTACCGGTATTTTCAAAAAGGACCTGTTCACACATACAACCTTTCCGGAAAATTGCCGGTAATTTTCCAGAAAGGTCTGTATGTGTGAAAGGGGCTTATGTTATACATGCTACAAAAATGAGAATTCTGTTATTAGATTCTCATCTAAACCACAAATTAAGATATTTTAGAGGACATGAGCGCTCTCTCATCCTCCATACACCGATGTGTATAAATTGATAACTTTCAGTTTTGGGTGAACTATTCCTTCAATCATTTTAACAGACAAGTGGCTTGATTAAACAATTGATGACTATGTCATCACACACACCATTTTTTATCTTTATACTCATTATGAAATGTTCATTTAGTGTCAAAGTAAGGTAAATGAAAGCCTCTAGAAATGTCTCTAGAAAGTCAAATGTCCCACAATGGGATGGTTAATTTCTGTTATTATTCAGAAAGTGCTACTTATCTATTTTTCAGTCAAGCAAGCAAGTGAACTTACCCCCCCACCCCCCTTACACCAGGTCTTGGTTTGTTTTTGCATACCTGTTCTTTCAGCTGGTTGACTTTCTCCTGAAGCATGACACGGGTGTTTTTCAGCTTGGCCTCAACCTCATCCATACGCTCCTGCATACTCGCCATCAGTTTCTCATATTGCTCCTGTGGTTTGATTTAACAGTATGTTATTAAAAGTGCTTGAATGAGGCAGAGGGTCAAAAATGCAAATGATTCTAATGTGTCAGAAGCACTTGCACGAGGTCACAAATTACAGCAGTCAAAACCATGTAAATGCAACAAATACTCCTCTTATTCTTTCAATTGAAGGTTTTACAGCATTTTGTGTCTATCAAATGCCCTTAGCTTATCTAAAACCATTATGGAATTTTAATGGTTGTTAATTACCTGTCTGCATAATGTGTTCTTCTATCAATTTTCAAGGCTAGTACTCTTTGATTCACTCTGTTGTCTGTTGCTTTTGTTATTTAATAAAGTACTGTCAATGTTATACGAAAAATCCCAAAACAGAAACATCTGATCATCCTCCATAGCATTGCTTCATGGTTACACGTTACAAAGGCAATAGGGTATATGCAGAAGCATGCTAATAGGACTTTCAATTTGCCAGTAACCTGGGTTAAGTGCTTCTGGGGAACTGTATGCCAATGCAAAACCTGGCACGTTTAAGGTCAGTTTTCTTTAAAAATCAGCGATCTCCACTGGCTGAGGGATATACGATATAAAGTGGGTCTCAGATTGTGCAAGAAGCACTGCATTAAATTACATCCCCCCCCCCCCCCCCCCCCCCCCCCCGTCATGTCTTTATAATATGAGCATTTATTTTACCCTAGTATATTCATTGGAGCTTCTGCACTAGTCTGCCGATTCTGACGGGCGCGTGCGAGTAAACGGCTTTTTGTCTCGTTTTACGCTTGAACAACTAAATGGATGCCAAAGTTTATTTAACTGAATGTATTTTATTGACATTACAACATCGATGCTGTAAAAGGAACCGTATAAAATGGAAAACAGTTCACAATAACAGGTCACCCGAAGTTTATTAGTATGGGAACACCACATGTAGCTCAGCATATACCCTATGACTAGGCCCACATGAAATCTGTGTGCTTAGAATTCCGCAGATCTTCATCCCATCACTGAGTCCATTTATTTAAATGTGCGCAAATTTAGATTTATTAACTTTTTGAATTTTAGTAATAGTATTGACTAATATGAAAGTGTTCATTTGATTTATTTACAATACAGTTTGTGAAGTCATATTTTCGGTCCTTTAGTAGATATACAAGAGACTTGCTTCGCAAATCCAATTAGATCCACTTATTTGATAAACATTGTAAACATAAGTTAAAAAGTTTTTTTTTTTTTTATTTAATATAAGCTTTTAGTTATGATACTCCTAAAATCATTCTGTATAAATCTGCAGATTTTTAACAAAATTCTCAGCAGAACAACAAACAATGTCTGCAGATTCTGTCAGGCCCTGGCAATGATTAATGCATTTGCAATATATTCCAAGAGTTCTGTTATTAGGACCACAGTGGATGCTGACTGTACCAGATTAAATAGTTAAAAGTGCAGTAGGTGATTGTCTTCAGAAACATTGTTTGTTGTGCTGGTTAAAAGTCTCTTCACATTCTGATAGTAAAGATTAATGTAAATGATCTAAATTAATTTTTATATTCTAGGCATAAGACTTAACATTGTCTAATTAAAAATCGTCTGGCCAAAGTGAAAGTCTGTATAGAGTTGTCTGACTGGTGAATGATATGATCTAGTGTTATACTGTATAAGGGGCGATCACACCGAACGAGTCTTTAGGTTCCAAAATCGTGTGGTGCACCTCACTGCCTTTTTTTGGTAACAAGAGAAAAAAAAAAGCAGCACTGTGCGCTTTATATTGCTAGGCAACGACTAAATCAGCTGGTTAATGTGCGCGAGTGTTGCTGATGATACTAATATAAATTTTAATATTCAAGATTTGAGTCATACAGCTCCGGATAACTCAAAACAGCAACCACTAGTGGTTCCTTCATCCTCAAAAGTCTACTTTGTTGTCTTGACAACACAAACACTGCAGGCACCTCAATGGAAACCCCGCCTCTGCTTTCCTTTGATTGGAGAATGAAAAAGAGGCGAGTGACATATGCTTTTTCCACTATATGAGTTGACTCTTCAACTGCGAGCGCACGGTGCGCAAAGACAAAAACGCAAGGCACACAGGGCGCATTAGCAGTGCGCAAAACGCTCGCTGCAGTTAGTAAACCATTAAAAATTAGACGCCTCGAGAAAAAAAAAAAAAAAAGCACGTTCAGTGTGATCGGCCCCTAAGGTCGTCTATGGTCATCGATTCAGTGCGAGTTCATGACTTCAGGAGGTGTGACTTTAGAAGACAGGAGAGAAACATGCATTTTCAAAGCTATATTCTAACGTTAGCATTTTGGCTGATCACCTACCCATGTGACCTTGCCAATTTGAAGTGCATGAACCCATAAAAGTTGAGTCATCCTTAAGCGTCGTTTCAAAATCATCCATCACTATTCTCAAGATGTTCAATGTGATTTTGAGGTTTTGTACCTGCTGAAGGCCCATCTGAACACTGGCCTGCTTGGCCTGAGAGCGAAGCAGATCCTCAAAATCCTGCGTCCTGCGCTGCTGCTCAGCCAGTTGAGTCTGCAGGTGAGACACATGTTCCTGGGTACCAGACCCCATCTGTTCCTTTAGTTCCTGTATCTCACGTGTATGCTGAGCCTGGACCATTGATCGAGTGCTCTCTGCCCTCATTGCCTGAAAATGCAGAAGGCAAGATGATAAACATTCATAAGGGATTCTCAAGCAGGGAGAGGCTTCAAATTGATCTTCCAACCTGTCGATTTGCTTCTTGTTTAGCAGTCTCCAACTCTGCTTGTTTATTTCTCAAAGTGAGACACTCGTGTGTCAGTCTCTGAAGTTCAAGCTCCTGTGTCTGCAGCTGAGCCACCTACAAATATAATATGGCACATTACAATGTCTCAAGCAACATGTAATGCTTAAGACTGGGGTAGTGGCTGTTTCTTTCCATATGCATGACTGCGAATGTTTTATTGATTTTACATTGGTTTAGGCCTGGCATTGTAATGACATTTTCTAACATACCTTGTTTTGAAGCTCCTTGTTCTGTACTCGCAGGCTCTTGCACTCATTCTGCAGAACACTGACTGCCGTCTCCTCCTGAAGCCTGTAGGTGTGTTGTACCTGCTCCTTTTCTTTACGCAGCTGACTTATTCTCTCTTCGAGCTCTTGGACCTTGTGTTTAACAACAGTAAATTAAGTCGGTTTTATTGCTGTTGATGAGCCGTGAAGTGTACAGTAGGGCTGTGCGATTATTGAAATTTGAAAGATTTGTACATGCACGATTCCTAAAATCACCTTACAGTACGGAATTTAAACCAATCATAACGCAGCACGCCTAAACAGAGCGCGAGAACAGGAGACTGAGCCTTATGACAAATAGTCTGCATAATGAGTTCAGCACAGGAGGACTTTGGGTAACACTATTTTGATGGTCCATTTGATTATTAGTAGACTGTCTGCTTAATATCTGTTGATACTGCTCCTTTAACAGACATTTAACTGACTATAAGAAACTTTGCATGTACATGTCAACTTACAATAACCCTAACCCCAACATAACAGTCTACTTATAATGTAATGAGAATTAGTTGGCATGTAGATGCAATGTAACTAAATTCAACAAACGGACCGTCAAAATAAAGTGTATCCAGACTTTATCCATCACAGGATCAGTTAATTTAGAAGACCCGTCAGTCACAAATCGCATCTAAAAGTGCCTGGAAAGCACAAGGTGCGTTGCTTCCCTCAGCATTCAACACGCTTTGGCTGCATCCGAAACCGCCTACTACTCAGTAGGTACTGCATTTGAATTTAAACGTACTACTCGGCCGTTAGAAAAGTACGTTCTATACAGTATGAATGTGAAAAGTATGAATGGAATTCGGACTTACTACATCCGCCATTTTGTCATGGTCACGTGACCTACCTGCGTCAGTTGCGTCGCCTCACTTCCATTCATAAATTCTCTCACGGGGCATTATGGGATAGCCCAGCGTGCATGGGATGCGCACTTCAGAATCTCGCCGGTAGTAGTAAGTCATCCGGGTACTTCTCGCATACTGATTTTTGAATTCTATGAATTCGGACATACTACTCGGATCGCATACTGATTTTAGCGTTCTATATAGTATGGAAGTATGCGGTTTCGGACGCAGCCTTTGTGTTCACGCTCCTTTGTTGTGTCTCGTCGACCATCAGCAGTTTTCTCAGAGGATGGCAATCTTATAAAACATTGCTGCAGGTCCGGTAAAAGTTTTATTTATAGAGAAAATGAAAAAGCACTGGGTGTTTGGGGGTTCTGTGTTTGTCTGAATTAATCTGAGAAAATGTGTACGTTCCATACGAAGTATGAAGCCGATCGCTCAGTTCTTGTTGCGTGAATAACGGTTACTTGCAACATTCTGAAAGTAGAGATGTTTTAAACTGGGTGTGCATGGAATACGCACACGTCACTTCAAATATGCACGCACGCCAAGTGACTCCATTGGAAATAACTAACTTGTGCACACAAATAACGCAACATGAACGGCCTATTTCACGGCAGCGTCAATAAGAAGTATATGATCTATAATGAATGGCAAACAAAAACAAAATTTGGACACAAACAAGTACACACTACATTTGACATGTGGTCAAACAGAACATCAGTGCTTTGTGCAGACATCCACAGTAGTCTATTTGTTTTGCCATAGGTCTGTTTTAAAGACAATTACATCTTTACTAGGTGATTTGAATTTTTTTTGCCTTGTGTCTGTTTTAGAGACATGATGACAGTTCTTTGATTAAGATCGAACTGTATTCCTTTGGAAATAGGTTTCATGTTCACACTAAAAACCTCAAAATTGTGATTAAAGTGCCGCTATTTTGCATTATAAAAGGTCATATTTTGGTTTGGGGGGACCAGGAGACCCCCTTGCATTGCAAGGTACAAAAACACTTTCATTGTCTTATATAATATGCATTTATTTTTACCTGAGTATCACAACGACTCATATTATTATTTGTTCAGCAATTCATTTGTTTCCAAACCCCTCCTTAGCTAGAAGCTAATCTGCGCTAAAAGGAACGATGACCCAGTCTGTTGCGATTGGTTGACTGGATTCAGCGAGAGACCACCGCAGCTATAAAGTAGCACACAATGAGAGCTCAATGCAGAAATTCAATAAAGCAATGCAGTTATTCTTAACCCTAACACCAATTATTACCATGACATATACTCAGTATTAATCCACACAATGGCAAAAGTTGAACTACTTTGAAAATTGACCGCCTGAGGTCAACATGAGAAACATCTGATGGTGGCCATAGCACGAACAGCAGGAGCACCGCATAAAAACGCATTTAAATCGGTAAAGGAAGAAGCGTTGCATTTTGGGCTCAATATGTGAACAGTCCCATACAGATTTAACCTGAGAGATACAGTACAAGCACATTACAACTTATACCACAATTAAACACATATTTTGCACTACAACAGAACAAGGCAACCATATTAATTACACTCGCATGTTATGATCCAGAGGAAGAAGCAGCTGGTCCATATGAATAACAGTTCAGTAACAGTTACCGAACAAAGTGCCATACATAATAGTCTCTGCTGCTTCTTGCTTAAATAACAAACGGCTGACGAATCCCACGTTGCAGCGTAGTTTATTGTATCAAATATCAGAAAAACTACAAGAACAAGCAGTACTAGGTTGGCTATACTGTGGTATTGTTGTGAAAATGAACTTTAACCCTTTATTCACCGCAGTGAAATCCCCATCTGTCAGTGATCGTCATCTTCATGTCATGATCAGTCCCGTGATCCCCCACGCAATGCTAGTGTCTGAAGGGAAAGGCACGTTCACGTTTTACCGGATCTGGAACTACATATTTGGTGATGTACCATATCGACATTGACACGTTCAAGCAAAAGATTAAACCAAACTCTATTCATTTATTCAACTCTTTCGTTAAAGAATTGATCGTATCAAACCAGTGCACTTTCAGATTTAAACCCCAGCTGGATGTTTTCATTCACTTAGAACTGTGTAACACACTGCATGGAAGCTCATTTTTAATCATTTTTAAACTTTAAAATCGAAACCCGCAGTATTATTTATGTGCATGTCAAAAACTTGATCGTTTCTGTTGCCTATATTACACAGCCCTAGTGTACAGGTGTATATAAAGATCTTTCTTCACCTTGTCCTGAGACTGTTGCAGCATCTTTATATGCGCGGCAGCTTCCTGAACCTGAACATCCTTTTCTTGCCACATAGTCAGTATCTGGGCGTTGAGCTGCTCTATCTGGGTTTCTGAGTTGCGAAGAGACTCCTGAAGCTTCTTGAGCTGCACAAAACACACAGTAAGATTTAGATCAAACATGCCTCATGGCAGAAAAGCTAAGAGGAAGGAAAAAAAACTCAGGATCTTACCTTCTGGTCGTTTTCTGCTGTTTCCTTTAGCAAACTCTCCTTGTCTTGCTCTAGTGATTTGTTTTTCAGAGTCTGACTTGTTAGTGCAGATTCAACAACGGTTAAATGCTGGAGCTGAGAAATAAAAGCAGTTCTAATTATTACTGACAACTCGGTTCTTCTTGTATATCCTAAAAAGTTATATCTTACCGCCTCCTTGGCAGTTTGAAGTTCCCTCTCTAAGAGCTCCTTCTCTTTCCTCCACTGTTCCTGGAGCCTCAGTCCGTGGTTCTCCTGCTGCTGTAGGTTTTCCTGCAGCTGTTTGGAGGACACAGCTGCTGCATCTCTCTCTTGACACACCTGTGCCAGCCTGTCTGTCAGCGTCTGCACTGCTCTCTGATCAGTACACAGTCGGGAGCTCAGTTCAGCATTCTCACTGCTAAGCTGCAGGTTTCTCGCACTGAGGTCAAGCACCTCCTCTCGACATTTGGAATTCTAGGTTGGAGAAGAAAAACAATATCACTAGGTGCAAGAAATAAAAATATTCAGTTTTCATTTAACATTTCAACCAGTCAAATAGTGGAACTAATACACTTTAGTAATTCCTGTCATCTTCGATAATATCCTACATCATAAAATAATATTCTATGGTAGTGCCAGGACACGTCAAGCTGATGGTCTGTTAGGCTGGTTTGTTTGGTGTTCCACACATCATCTCTTCCCAGACATTTGCATTTGAGAAGGATCATCCAATTCAGCTTAAAGAGTTCACAGTTATCTGATGATAACTTATAAGCTTGTTCGGCATGCTGTCCCGGGAGACAGCCCCGAGCTCAAGGGATCCTCGAGCCCAGGGATCCCTCCCGTTTGCAGGGCAAGAGGGGAGATTGAGCTCAAGTAGATTTTAAAAACGCATGCGTGTGCTCTGGCGCTGCCTTCACATGGTCGCATAGCCCTCGCCATGGCCGACGCGCACCTCTCAAATTTAACTACACGTTTCACGCTTCTCATCTCTCGGTCTCTCTCTTAAAGTACATCCATGTTGTAAATTTATATGTTGTCTATAGCTGTTTGTTACCATTATTAAACGCTTGAGCCAATGCAGATCGCTTGTTTTTACACACAGAACATGTTACTCAAACATAGAGAAACAAGTTGTACTAATGTGTTAATGTAGTAAGATTAATTATTCTTCCAGACCAGGAAATTACTTGATCCTTGAATTAATAGACAAATAAATTGTAGGCTCCAACAGACGAGCAATTAAATTTAATGCAATACTAGTTCAGCTACCATTAACAATAAAGTCAACCCAAATATTCATACTTGACTCATTATTATTAATTGTTAATATTCATAATTTTATGATCTTTTGTCACTTGTGGCGTCTTCAGTTTCATGCTCCTGTGTGCTTTGCACTCACACTACAAGCGTACCGTGCTTAAGCACTCTGGACTACTTCCAACCCTGCCAGGGTCACCAAATCAAACCACGCCTGGGCATGGCACGGAGCATTTAACACCGGAAAATGGAGGTCAAACGTGCCCAGGCACGGTTCGGATAGCCTAGTGTAGGGGTGCCCAAACTCAGTCTTGGAGGACCGATGTCCTGCAAATGTCTAACCTCAATCAGACACACCTGTTCCAGCTAATCAAGCTCTAACTAGGCTTTCTAGAAACACCCGTGCAGATGTGTTGAGAAAAGTTGGAGCTAAAATCTGCAAGACACCGGCCCTCCAGGACCTGGCCTAGTTTGAGTACACCCTAAGATCATGGCCATCAACATGATCAAAGAGACCAAACCTTTTTTAAACTGACTTGAGGTCTAGTTTATCAAAACTCCCATAATCCCTTGTAGGCACTTTCCACAGTGTATGTGATGATTGCTTCAAGTGTGAGTGGTCAATAGTTTGACTCAATCAAAATGCATAATGTAATATTTAGGTATGGATGGATGAATAGATGGGATGGTTTTAACCTCTTGAAATGTATTAGATTGTGAAAGGTAGTCAATAATAAAACTTGGTAAAACTGTACACATAATAATATAAATCATGAATATTTCTCCAAGCATATAGTCTTACCTCTTTCCGTAGCCTCTCTTCATCTTCTCGATTCTTCATATATCCTTTTTCCATTTCCTCAAGTTTCTTCCTAAAAAGTGATACAAAATTGTTCTTTTATATAAAAAGTAAATTCGTTTACAAAATGTGGATTGAGTTGACAAGTCAGCGCAGATCATTCGTCTACCTCTTGTTGTTAACATCCTCCTCCAGTGACTTGACATCCTGCTGCAGGACAGCTAGCCTGTCTTTCAGTGCACAGTTTTCCGAAGTGACCTCATCAAGTTGAGCCCTAGAATTGGAAACCAAATTACTAAGTACCTTTTACCATCATCTCAACACTTAAATTCAGGAACAATGACTTGAAGCAAGATTTAAAACAAAGTAAAAACAAAATAAAACAATTGCAAAAGATTAGGGCAGACAACACAAACTATAAATTAATAATGCAATTAAGATGCAAGAACACATTTTCAAATCAGAATACCTACATTAACTTATTAATAGTGAATTTGCATGCATGTCAGTGACACTATCATTCAGTTAGTGGGATGCAGCACGAGGCCTGAAAAATCAAAGCGCAGGTCTATGGTTAACATCTCATTCTGCAAAACATTTAGTCAAACATTCTTAGATGAAAACAAAATACTCTTGGCATCCGTACGGGAGAAACGACGATTGGATCAATGCAGCAATGGTTAGTCTTTTGGTTCCGTTTCGACGGTTATCTACCAGCTGAAGAACCACAAACCTGTGAGTACGGGTTGGGTCCATGTGCATTTCTAAAGCCAAGACAAGTTTCTCCATCTCCAGCAGCTGCTCTTTCATTTGGCTCTTCTCGCTTTCAAAGATCTCCTCCATCTGCTGAAGCTCTGTTTGAGAGTCCATCAGAGACTGCTGCAGTTGATTTGTTGTATTGTCAGCCTCTTCTCTCAGAGAGCAGAGCTCTTGCTCTTTATCCTCCAACTGATTGGATAAAAGTTGAACCTGAGATGAAAGTTGAGTGACATTCTTAAACAGGCTCATTTTCATCTGAACCTCTTTCCAGAGCAAATCCATCTCCTCGCCTTTGGCTTCCAGCTGATGATTGAGTTCCAGCATTTGGCTGTCCTTGATTTGGAGCTCCAGTGCCAGATTCCCTGCATTCTCTTTGTGTTTGGTAGATTCAGCCTCCATTTCAACAATCTGGGATGAAAGCTGGTTTATAAGTTGCTGGTAATTAAAGTTCTTTTGTTCAAGGTGACATCTTTCTTCTTGCTCCGAGATCAGATGGGCTTGGAGCTGTCCAACCTTACTCTCCTCCACGCGAAGAGAGCCTTGGAGGTTTTGCTCCATTGTGTGCATTTGATCCCACTCCTCAGAGAGATTATCGACCTGTGTTTGAAGCTGTTTGAGAACCTCACATTGACAGCTGAGCTCCTCTACAAGTCGATCTCGCTCAATCTCCACAGTATTCAACTCTGAAGCTTGTCTTGTGAGATCATCATCTCTGCTTTTCAAAGCCTCGTGCGTTTTGGCCAAGTTCTCTTGAAGCTCCTCAAGTTCTTTGCTTTGTGCTTTTAGCTGCATTTGCTGTTCTCCAAATGCAGTTGACAGATGACTACTGCTTCCCTGCATCATTTCAATCTCCTTCTGCCAGGTCTCGGATCTGGTCCTCCAGTCCTCTAGCTCTTTAGACAGATGTAAAATTCTGTCTAGAAGCTCCTGCTGCTCCTCTTTTTCTTTTACTAGTTGTTCCTTTAGATCTTGAATACTGCTGTCCGTTTCTTTCTGTAGTTGCTCTTTTTGTTTCAAAACCTCTTGCTTCTTTTCTCGTTCGGTTTTAAGCTTTTGTTCTACCTGAGAGAGCTTATTGCAAAATTTTTGTTCCTTCTCATTTCTAATGTCAATTTCTTTGTCTTTGGCATAAAGTTCTGAGGTCAAACGCTGAATGAGGGCATCCTGAGCTTTCATGAAAACTGTGTTGTCTTCCAGCTGAACGCACATCTCCTCCAGCTTATCTTCTAGCTGCTTTTGTATTATGAGCATCTCTTCCTCAGCCCTGGATGCAAGCTCTGCCTGAGCTTCCAGGAACTGGATGTGTTCTCCTAGTTTCGTGATCTCCTCCTGGTGTTCCTCGTCTAGTTTCTTTCTTTCCTGAGCCACTTTATTGCAGATCTGAGCCTGCTCTTCATTCCAGCGCTCGTTGCAGAGGAGACGCTCCCTGCGCGCCTCCTGTTCTAGCTCCTTTACCCTTGATTCCCATGCACCAACTTCTCTGGAATGTTGCTCGCATTGCTCCTGTAGGCGGCTGCGCTCCAGTTGCAGTTGATGCAGCAGGCTGCACTGAGCCTCACTGTGTTGTTCCTTCATGTGCAATATCTGCTGCTCTGCCTTCTCCCTGGGATACAGCAACATGCTAATACATCTGTGTCTAAATTCATATCATGGATACCACAGGAAAAATCTATGTCTTCCATGCAGGCATGTTGGTTGAACACAGATCATGTAATATTTGTACACTAAAGCGATTCAAAGCATCGATCAGTTTAGAAGCGTTTCAGGACCTGGTGAATCTGCATTTCACTGCGAGGGTCTGAAAACACGTCTGACTCATATGGCCTAGTGGACTGTGTGTGTGCACGCTGTTACTGTGCTTCAAATGACTTTAGGGTTCAAATCCCGACTTGTACAAATACTCAAATCTTGATTTTCTGTATTATAATCATGTTTCTGTTTCATGGTATAGTCTAGATAGGATACAGCTGCGGACACACCATCAATTTAGCATCATTTTTGTAACACTGTAAAACAATAACTAATATTTTTACAGTACTGTGATGGTTGAGTTTAGGATATGTATATATAATACAAATAATTCTTGTTAACTTCTGGCCACAACCGTGTCTGATCTAGAAAAAACCTGTTTTATGACCAAAACAAGACCAATTTATTCAGTGTTTATTCGGATGTCAGTTCAATGTTGAAACAAAACGATAGAAGAACAAAGCATTACTAACTGGTATTAAAGCATTTCAAAATGGTTTTATTAGCCTGGATTCGAACCCATTATCCCCGGATGGTAGTCAGGAACCCTAAGCGCTCCACTAAATCACTTGAAAGTTTATCCTACAAAGTGGGGTTTAATACCTTAATTTGCTCAACTGTTTTTTGCTGAAGCTGTTTCAGTGCAATACATAAAAATGACCACTAGGTGTCACCGTAGAAACGTTTCGAAACGTTTCAAAGCTTTGTGCTTCGCGCACTGAGTTTTATAACAGAAAGCTGATTGGCTATTGTGTGTTGACCTCTTTGTAGTTGTAATACCGCAAATTACAATTGGACTAGTGAAATAAAGAACTACAACACCACGAAAACCAAGCAACAACAACCAAAAAGAATTTAAATGAGCATTAGATGTAGCGTTACATGAACATCGCAAAAATAAGACCTGTGCAAAAATATTTAAGACCTAGAACAGAGTTTAAAACTTTAAGGCCTTAAATTTCGATTTTTAAATTTTAGACTTTAAGACCCCGCAGAAACCCTGCATATACAGTTTGTCTTGCATGCCAGCACTCTGTGTTTATTTTCAATACATCTCTTCACTGAAATTAAAATGAAAGCTTATTTATGAGTGCTTAGGGAAACACATTTGAGAAAAGTAATAAGCCGTTTTTATTTTCTATCACTAAAGATAGTTGTTTGTCATCTAGATCCTTCTCCATACCATTTTTGTGACACTTACCTAACAAGCAGCACTTCCTGGTCCATCTTGAGCTTGAGTTCTGCCTCCAGCTGATCTTTCTCTGAAGTGAGGCGCAGCACGATGTTACTGATCTCACGAGCATAATTCTGCTCCAGTTCCGCCCGTTCCCTCTGAATCCTCCGTTCCTGCTCTTGACCCCAGGCACCTCCTGAAGTCTTACCCCTCAGCTCTGCTTCCAGCCTTTCAGTTGTCTGACGCATCTGTTCAGCCCGCTCCTCAGCCCGAGCCTTCAGGTCTTCCAGCTCACTGATCTCCATCTTAAAGCTCTGCGAGATGTCCTTCCGCTCAACCTCCATGTTCTGCCGCATCAGATCCATGCTGCGCTCATAGAAATTCACCTATGGAAATCAAAATTTTCTCCTTATTGATTTGGTTAGAGAATACAGGGTTTCCACTCTCTCATGGACATCAAATTCAAGGACTTTTTAAATAGAGCACATTAACACTCCTAGCATATGTAGGGCCATGAAAGTATGTCCTGTACTTAACATTTCCCTTATGCCCGATTCACATAGGGCTTCATTGTCAATGCTTGAAAGAGGGCGTGTCTGAAGTTGGGGCTGATGCGATCGTCATAGCAGCATCAGCCAATGAAATTAGTCAGCAATAGGTCACTGTCTGAGCTGGTGTATTTGCATAAAGCAATCTGATTGGCTGACGCTTTCATTGGCGCTTAAAGTTGAGAAAGTCCCAACTTGTGCAGCGAGCAACGCCACTGAAGCGGCGCCGATGGATAAACAATCCAGTTCAACAACGCCTGACGCCACCTATTCAAAGTGAATGCAAAGCGTTGACGCTGATGCCCTGTGTGAATGGGCAGGTGCAGTATGCAAGTCTGACACCCAGTGGTTGGAATAGGTATTACACAACTGGTTCAAACATGTAAGTGCAGGTTGCCAGATTGATGACATCAACAGAAGTGTGCCAAACTATGAGCCTAAAGGCTGATTTAAAGTT